>NW_022881595.1:0-200617 GCF_003369915.1 Drosophila miranda
ACACCTCACCGAGATACTTATTAATTATTAAGTTTAGTCCCCATAGTTAGTGTATAGTTAGTTGGCTTAATTTCTTGTTGTGGTGTTACATGTTAAATGTTCCTGGTCGTGTGGGGGCTAGCGCCATCTAGGGTTGATATAAGAATATGCTTAAAAAACGAAAAAAAAATCTCCCACCATGTCCATAACCATTCAAGGTAAGTGGCGAAGGATCGTGCAAAGGCAGATCCGGAGAACAAAATTTTTGTTGGTCAGTAGATCCCCCAAATCTTTCTTTCTCCTCGTGCCGTACAAGCATTCAGTTGCGCGTGAGAAAAAAAAATAATAAAAATAAAATTAAACCGCCGTAAATAACCGTGGTATGAAACCAAAGTGCACTCGATCGGGAAAAAAGAACCCAAGAAAGCAGATTGGGCTCTAATCGAAAACGTGAGTACCGGCCTTCGACAGTGCTAGGAGCCTCGAAGTTAGATTTTCGACTTTTTCTGTAGTTTCCGCTGGAGGTGAGCAGCCCCAACACAAAAAAAAAAAAAAAACACCTGGAGAAAGAAGGAATTAGCACCTCAACCCCATCCCCCTATTTTCGCAGTGCCAGTTCCAACCGGGTAAATAGTGCATGAGTAACTGTTAGAAAAAGTAGACTGATCAGTAATTTTCAAATTCCACATTAGAATCGGCACTTAGTTTGGAATTATCCAAAAGCTGCAGCCCGAGCTTTAAGCCCCACACTACGAACCAGCTGATCCACCAAGTCGCGGCAGTGAACTTTGCTGCGCGAGACGAGGACAGCCGTCTGAGCGGCTTAGTGCGGCGAAGTGCGTAACCGTTTCGCATTCAAAACCGGGCCAAGAAACGGAAACCGGTGCTTGCAGTCAGCGTAGGACCGAAACCGCTTAAATGTTCCTACCGGGGGGAAAAAATAGTGCACCACGTGTGTACATAACCTCCCGGCGACCCCTAGTGGTATCGCCTCTCTTGTTCTTCTCGTGATTCGGCCTTACTGTTCCAAACGTTTATTTAAAGTGCAGTGGAGGCCAGCGTTTGTCTTATGTGCACGTTAGTGTCATTATGTAGTCTGAATGAAAACTGTAAGAGATGTGCTCACATACATGTAGGAAACGAAGGAAAGAGAGAGACACGAAGCGGTCGTGTTTTCGTCGTGTCGTCGGGATAGAGCAGTAATCGGCTCTGAGAGAGCCGATAGCAAGAGAGAGAGATAGTCAGTTGTCAGTTCAGCCACGCATCAGACGTACACGCATATAATTAGTCACAAACATACTTGTAAAGCTTGGAGCTGTTATAATTTTAAGTCCAACATACTTATCAAATAAATGTTACTCGTTGCCATCAAGCAACTTAAACTACTACAAATTGGGGGCTCGTCCGGGATAAGCCCAAGACAACAACATTTGCAAGTGAGATTTGTGCGTGTATTGGAAATTTTGGCGAACACGAGGCTAGAGCTACAAGGAGACAAGCGGCACAGAGACGACAATCTGAGCGCGTTCGTTCCAAAGAGAGCAGAAGCGACAAAACGACGGCAGACGGCAGCCAACACAGCAAGAATCAAAACCTTCGTTGTTGTTGTTGTGCATTGCGTCTGAGAGGCTAGAGCTACAAGGAGACAAGCGGCACAGAGACGACAATCTGAGCGCGTTCGTTCCAAAGAGAGCAGAAGCGACAAAACTACGGCAGACGGCAGCAAACACAGCAAGAATCAAAACCTTCGTTGTTGTTGTTGTGCATTGCGTCTGAGAGCTAGAGCTACAAGGAGACAAGCGGCACAGAGACGACAATCTGAGCGCGTTCGTTCCAAAGAGAGCAGAAGCGACAAAACGACGGCAGACGGCAGCAAACACAGCAAGAATCAAAGAACATTGATTGTTGTTGTGTTGCACTGCGTCGGACGGAGACTACAACTACAAGAAAAGACAAGCAGCAGTTCATTTTGTAACAGCAGAAGCAGCGACGATTCGGGAAGCGACAACGAGTTATCGGCGAACGGCGAGAGCAGGGCAAGGCAACAAAGAGAGGACGGCAACAGCGACATCGACAGGCAAGCGAGATCTGGATGTGGTGGTGTGTGTGCGTCAAATTTGGAGTCTGGAAAGTTCTGCGCAGAAGCGAGAGTTAACAAGGGTAAACCCATAGTAAGGTGAGCGTTAACAGAGAAGCGATCGTTAACAGTGACGACTTTAAAGGCGTTTTCGAAATCGATGTTAACTGGAAAATTGTTAACAGGCCAGCAGTAATAAGGTTGTTTAAGTTGATTTAATTACATTTTCTTAGATATAAGCTAATATCAATTATTTTGTATTTAAATCGTCACGATGCAAGTTGAAGAGATAATGACACTGAGAGTCGCACATTTGCGAGAGAAGTTAAGAGAGCTTGCGTTGCAGACGACGGGACGAAAGCGCGATTTGCAAGATAGACTATTAATACATCACGGCTTTCCAGTTGAGGATGAAGAAGAGTCAGAGAATGAGTCCGTAGTAACAGCAGTGGATGATACCGTAGCAGTTCAACCAGGTACGCGACAGGCAGAGTATAAATCTTGGTTTACGCTAAAAGACGTGGAAGGTAGTGTGTCACAATTTTCTGGTTCTAATAACCCCGACATCAATCAATGGATAGAGGAATTAGAAGAATGCGCAGCTACTGTTCAATGGAGTCAATTACAATTATTCATTTATGCCAAGCAGTTGTTAGTTGGTGCAGCAAAATCTTTCGTTCGTAGTTTTCGTGATATTCGTAACTGGAATTCGTTGAAGGCAACTCTGTTGGATGAGTTTAGTGTTAAACTGTCGTCCGTAGAAGTACATAGAATGTTGCAAAAGCGCCAGCAGAAAAAAGGAGAGTCGTTGCATGAGTTTTTGTATGCGTTAATGGAGATAGCCAAGCCAATTAAACTAGATGATGAGAGTTTAATCGAATATTTTGTGGATGGTATACCAGACCCTAGGGCAAGTAAGGCAATGCTGTACCAAGCTAGAAACTTAAAGGAGCTTAAATTTCAGATCGATGTTTACCAGAAAGCTAGAGGCGGATCCAAGCCGATGAGTAAGAATTGGCCGCTGAGTAATAAAAGTGAGAGTTCGGTGAAAGGGTCGATGGCAGAGAATTTTAGGAAATGTTTTAAGTGTGCTGACAAATCGCATTTGAGGAAAGATTGTCCCAAAAATGATTTTTGTTGTTTCAAATGTGGCCAACCAGGACACCGTGCTGCAAGCTGTAATGTCAAGGTCGAAACCAGACAAGAAAAGAGATCGAATACGAACATTAATCGAGATAAGGAAGTCGTTGATAAGCCGTCAGGTATTTTCACTCCATCAGGTTTGGAATTAAAGGATATTAAGTACGCGAATTTGGTATTCCAAGGTTTGATTGATACTGGAGCAGATTTGTGTTTAATTCGCAGGAGGGTATTTTTGAAATTTGGAAATCTTGAACTGATCGGCCAGGAGAAATGTTTAACAGGTATTGGAGATAGTCAAGTTGTTACTTTTGGTAGCTTTTCGATACCAGTGAAAATCGATGAGATTGAAATGGAGGTAGAATTTCATGTCATTCCAGACGAGGATATTGGTTTTGAAGCCATTTTAGGAAGGACTATTCTGGATCATGTGGACATGCAAGTTTCTAAGACAGGAACAAGATTTGTTCGTAGAGTTTGTGGCGAGGATAAAGATAAGAAACTTGATCAGTAGCATCGTCCTCATGCGTGGAATTGTTTAATGAATATAAAGGCATTTGCATGTCAAGTATTGACGAAGTTGAGAAGGAGTTTTCAATTGATGTTGGTCATCTCAGTGAAGCACATGCTAGAGAGGTTAGGGTATGGTAGGAAAGTACCAACCTCAGAGAAATGTAGATGCGCCGATAAAAATGAAAATTGTATTAGTGGATGAGATACCAGTTTTCCAGCATCCAAGACGATTACCGTTGTGTGAACAGGAAATCGTGGACAAGCAAGTGGAAGAGTGGCTGGCTCAGAAGTTTATAAAGCCAAGTACATCGGAGTATGTATCACCAGTAGTGTTGGTACCCAAAAAGAACGGTAGCAAGAGACTATGCTGTGATTACCGAAAGCTGAATGAGAAAATAGTTCGCGATAACTTTCCAATGTCACATATGGATACAGTGTTGGAGAAACTTCAGGGTGCAAAGTATTTCACCACGTTGGATTTAACGAATGGTTTTTTCCATGTGCCTGTAGAAGTCGAGTCTCAAAAATATACGTCTTTTGTGACTCAGAATGGTCAGTTCGAATTTTTATATGTACCATTTGGAATTTCAAATTCTCCAGCGGTGTTTACCAGATTTATAATGGCTGTGTTGAGAGATTTGGTAAAGAATAATGAAGCAGCAGTCTATATGGATGACGTTATTATTTGTAGTCAAGATATAGAAGAGGGTTTGTTAAAGTTGAGAAAAGTACTGAAGATAGCGGAAATGAATGGGCTACGTATAAATTGGAGAAAGTGTCAGCTGTTACGACAAAAGGTTAATTTTCTGGGGTATATAATAGAAAAGAACACGATAAGACCAAGTGATGAGAAGACGAGGCAGTCGAAAAGTTCCCAGTGCCAGTTGATAAAAAAACAGTGCAGCGTTTCATAGGATTGACTTCTTATTTCCGAAAGTTTATTGAGGGTTATGCTGTTATTGCAAAACCATTGACAGATCTGCTGCGGAAGGATGTTAAATTTGAATTTAAGGAGATACATCAGGTTGCGTTTGAACAACTAAAGGTAGCATTGATTAGTAGACCTGTTTTAGAAATGTACAACCCGAAGTTGGAGACAGAAATCCATACTGATGCATCAAAATGGGGGTATGGAGCCGTGTTACTGCAAAAGAGTTTGGAAGACAGCCAATTCCATCCAGTTCAATATATGAGCCGTAGGACTAAGCCATGTGAAGAGAAATATCCTGCTTATGACCTTGAGGTTCTGGCAATTATCGAAGCTTTAGCGAAATGGCGTGTATACGTTTTGGGTATAAAGTTCAAAATTGTCACAGATTGTAATGCATTTACAATGACGATCAAAAAGAAAGACGTTCCTTTGAGAGTAGCACGTTGGGCCATGTACCTACAAGATTTTAATTATGTTATAGAACATCGCTCAGGAACGAAGATGAGGCACGTTGACGCGTTGAGTCGTGTATCTTGTTTTATGGTGACCGAAAGTATAGCTCATCGTTTGAAAGAAGCTCAGCTAACCGACGATTGGGTTAAGGCTGTTAAAAGTATTGTGGAGGACAAGGAATATGAGGATTATTATATTCAGAATCAGATTTTGTTTAAGGATCCGGATAAGGAGCTCATCGTAGTACCAGCTCAGTTGGAAAATGAGATTATATCAATAGCACATAAGCAAGGACATTTTTCAGTTAAAAAGACACAAGATATCATTGAAAAGTCGTATTATATTCCGAAGTTAAAAGACAAAGTATGGCGCGTAATAAATAGTTGTGTCGAGTGTATCATTGTCAATGAAAAGACAGGAAAACGTGAGGGTTATTTGCAACCAATAGACAAGGGTGATAGGCCGTTACAAACGTATCACATTGATCACGTTGGACCAATGGAAATGACTAAAAAACAGTACAATTATATACTGGTTGTCGTTGATGGATTTTCTAAGTTTGTTTGGTTATATTCTACACGTAGTACAGGCGTTGAAGAGGTCGTTAAGTGTTTGGAAATTCAGGGGACTAGTTTTGGTAATCCGAACAGAATAGTGACGGATAGGGGTGCAGCGTTTATGTCCAATTTGTTTCGTGAATATTGTGAGAGAGAGAAAATACAGCATTTAATGATTGCCACAGGCGTTCCACGTGGGAATGGTCAAGTCGAAAGGATGCACAAGATAGTGGTGCCTATGTTGTCGAAATTGTGTCAGGGTAATTCCGGTAGTTGGTATAAGCATCTAGGAAAAGTACAGCAAATGATCAACAGTGTTGAGCCGCGAAGTACCAAGGTAACACCTTTCAAGATATTGACTGGGCTAGACATGCGTATAGGAATGGATCCAAAAATAAAAGAAATATTGGAAGAATCACTTATCGAAGAGTTGAACAAGGACCGCGAAAAAATTAAAAAGGAAGTAGTTGAAAACATTGCACGGTTACAGCAGGAAAACAAGAAGAGTTTTGACTTAAAAAGGAAACTAGATAGACAGTATGAGGTTAATGAGCTAGTAGCTATCAAGCGTACTCAGTATGGTACTGGATTAAAGCTAAAAGGAAAGTATCTAGGGCCGTATAAGGTGGTTAGGGTAAAGAATCATGGAAGGTACGAAGTCGAGAAGATTGGGGATACTGAGGGTCCCTATAAGACCTCTACAGTTTCAGAATATATGAAACCTTGGCTAGACCCATCCGAGGCGAATGGTCCGTCAGGACAGCCGAATGTAGGAAACGAAGGAAAGAGAGAGACACGAAGCGGTCGTGTTTTCGTCGTGTCGTCGGGATAGAGCAGTAATCGGCTCTGAGAGAGCCGATAGCAAGAGAGAGAGATAGTCAGTTGTCAGTTCAGCCACGCATCAGACGTACACGCATATAATTAGTCACAAACATACTTGTAAAGCTTGGAGCTGTTATAATTTTAAGTCCAACATACTTATCAAATAAATGTTACTCGTTGCCATCAAGCAACTTAAACTACTACATACATATGTATACACCGCCCACTGAAAGCCACTGAGGCCAGTAAGATCCCACCGTGACTCGCATTCCCTTGAACCTCGCAGTCCGTTGATATGTCTGTTTTTGTGTAGTTGGATATACTTAGTGTTAATTGTAACAAAAAAAAAAACAAGAAAAAAAACCCACCAACACATGGAAAGTTTGAAAATGCATTTGATAAAAGCTTAAAAGTTTGAGCTTAAAAGCGTCCGCTCGGCCGGGTCCCCTCCGCGAGCTTATGCCATGCAGCACGCGCTGTACGATTTTGTTTTTGGTTTGCAGGTAAAAGTATAATGCACCCACACACAGCCACACGCCCAGCTACGAAAGATCTTTCGCCGCGGGAACACAAACAAAAACTGAGTGAGCTTTATAATATACCAACAACATTACATTTTATTGCCTCCCAAAATTCCGCGAGCGTGGCAAAAGCTTCGTTCTTTTCACACTTCACACTTTTAAAGTAGTCACAGCTGATTGGCCTTCTGCCTTTACAATACGCTTGGTAGAACGAATAGTATGTCCAACTACTCCCTGAAGCCGATGTGCTGGGACATGTGTACCTATATTGCGCTATAGTATTATCTTTCTATCTAAGGAAAAATCATTAGTTTATATCGCACTATAAAATATCGTATATGCACTTATAACTATTTACACTTATCGTATTTATTTATCTAAATATTCCCTAGTAATAATAGCTATATCTCTTGTGACGCTTTTCGTTCCTCCTTTTGTCCATTTAGCCTTGTCTTGGAGTTCTCGGTTAGTGTTTCTTTTTTCTTGTAACATGAATATAGTATCTGAATATAGTTTCTAATAAAATGATTGTTAAGATGAATATGTGCTAGACGTTACCGCAGTTGGGGGAACCATGCCGCTCGTGAGCGAAATAGGATGACCAATACCGGATACCAGGGATCCTGATATCATTATTGGCTCTTTCAGGATCATGGTAGGGTGGGCGTGGCACGACTCCGTGCCAGCAAAACAGAGATGTCCGCCGCGGTGGTAGATCCCTACTCCTTCTCTGCACTATCTTTGCCCCACTATACTTTCCGTACCCCTAACGATCCTTTCCTTGTCTGTCCCCCTCCCATTACCAAAAAGAGTACGCGAATTTTAATAAAATAATACCAGCAGGAGCGAAGCAACCTAACTGGAGGGTTACCCTAAAGAACCCATCCCCATTTCCGACCAGAGATCAGCCGTGGAAGCGAGCGCGTACTCCTTCTCAGTTAGCCGACCACCAGCTTCATCGTGCGAAGATTCTCTTCGTTACTCGTTACAGTAATAATTATTTTATTTGGCGCCCAACGTGGGGCCGAAAGGCCTGAAGGTCAGGGTTGACGTAATTGTAAACGTTACAAAGCGAAGTTACATTAACTTATATGGTTGTGTGTGACCCCAGCCAAACTTGACCCCGAAGCAGAAAAATTGTTGAGAAAGTCCATAACACCTGCGAGCAGTGCATAGTCATGCACTGGCTTAAGACTTTTGTTCCCTGTTTCCCACCCCCCTTCCTTAAAGCCTTCCTTTTTTCCTGGAATTGGATCCTGTGATGGTGGATGCTTATTAGTTTCCGATAACGGTTAGCCCGCATCGGAGTATGATCCATAACCCTTGCTCGATGGTAAGCTGCTCTGGAATCGATAATAGCTTCACCATAGCTTTATTGCCGAGCAGTATATGCCATAGCAGTGAAATCTAGATGGATTCACTGGTATGTGGAAGTTGGCTGGACACAGGGTTATTAGTGGAGTAAATCTACGACCTGCCGATATACAGAAGCATATTAGTGAATACATTCGCCCGTATCCCTTGGAAATTGACAGGTACCTTGGGTAGCTTTGGTTCAGTTGTCGCCGGAGTCAGCTAGAAGAATCAAAATTATTTTTTTGTTGCCGCTCAACTCGAATCGGGGTTATTAGGGTGCCTCCGTCTTTTGTTTCTCTCTCTACTTTCTAGTGATTGGTCTATTCGTGCGCCGATTTATACAGCAGGTTATCGCCGGCCGAACGTGGTACCCCTGGTGCTGGTGCGTTTCTTCGTGCTACGTTTCCGGCCCGGACCGATAATGGCTGCGAAAAAGGTATAGGTCGTAGCACGCAGAGACTATTACAAACTCCCCGTAGCCGCTTCGGTAATGTTCCTCGATGGGCGGCTGACGAACACCGTCGTGATCCTGGTATGGGCACGCGGGCAAGAACGTCGTCCGTCCCTATGTTTAGGCGTTCGCCGCAGACAGGAAGGGGCCTAGAGCTACTACTTGGGTCACGATTGCCGAAGATACCTTTTCTTTATTTCTCCCTTTTTCGCTCTACCACGCATAGTTATTGGCAACCTTTCGGAGGGAAAGGGTTGCATGGTTTCCCCCAAAATCTCTCTATCAAAGATCGTTTTTTTTTGCTGTCCCCGTTATTATTGTTTTTTTTTGTTAATATTTGTCTGAACTAGATTTATAGGAACGTGCTTAAAGCTAGTTAATATATAGGATAACTTTACAATGCCGGTAGACCGAAGCCCGGACTATAGGATTCAGCCAAAAGAGAGCGAAACCGTTTGCTGTGTATGCACGCAAGAAGTCGAATACCCAGGCCAACTATTAGCTACCAGCTGTAACCATTATTTCCATCACACCTGCTTTAGTGCACGTTCAGGAAATAAGAAAGTCTGTCCAGTGTGCAGAACTGCGCTGAGCAAATCGACCCTTAATTTGGCAGAAGAACTAGAAGCAGCTCAAGCCTCAGGCAACCAACCAGGGGCAGTTGCAGTGACCAGATCCCGTTCGAAAACACTTAAATCACAGCAAAACCAATTATCCGCTGCCAATATGCAGAGTGGGGTCCGAAGTGTTAGCCAACCCGAAGGGCCTAGTGTGTCCGGTCCAATGGCCGCTCCAGATCGTCCTAGAGGCCAACCGCCAAACTCTGCGGCAGCAGTGGTGTCAGCTTCAGCAGCTCGAACGGGTCTGCCAGCCACGGATGGTAGCTTGCAACAGACCATTGCGGACGCAGTGACAGCCGCACTAGCACAGCACACTCAAATGCTAGCTAACGCGATTGAAGCGGGGTTTCAAAGATTGTCGCTCCAGAATGCAGCTCCAGTTCCAACGGAAAGGGTACACCCAGCCCATAGGCAGTCCTCTCCCGTTAGGTCAAATCAATCCTTTGACCAACTCTTTAGGTTATCCGCCAGGGAAAACGCAGCATTGCCAAACTCAGCGTCCGAGCGACCGACTAACTTGTCAGCCCCACCCGAGTCGCAGCAATCACATCAGTTGCGCGCGGATCGGATTAGCCAGATAATCGCGAACTGGAAGTTGAGATTCTCAGGGCGCTCCTCTAGGTCAATAGATGATTTTTTGTATCGCGTCGAAGCTCTGACCAGCCAGACATTAGATAGCAATTTTGAATTGTTATCTCGCTACGCGAGCAACCTGTTCGAAGGAAGCGCGGGTGAATGGTACTGGAGGTATCATAAAAGCGTACCAAGAGTGCGCTGGATTGATCTCTGTATTGCTCTGAGATCGCAGTTTTCGGACGGCAGAACAGATTTAGAAATCAGAACCGCGATCACCCAGAGGAAGCAGAAAGTCAACGAACCGTTTGACAGTTTTTATGAGGCCATAGTGGCGCTTGCAGACAAGCTCGTGCAGCCGATGACCGAGCAGTCCTTGTTAGAGGTGTTGCGAGCAAATCTGCTCAATGAGATACAACATGAGATTTTATATGTGCCCATACCGAACATTGTGCAGTTGCGACAAGTGGTCCGCAAGCGTGAAAGGTTCATCGAAAATACTGCTAAGCCAATCCCGGCTACTCGACGATTTGTTCCTCGCAATCAGGTGAACGAAATGTCCATCCAGACAGAAGGTCTGGCAGAAGCCGATTCGGAAGAAGCTGACGCTTTTGATATCGACGCGATGACGCTTTCTTGCTGGAATTGCAATAAACAAGGCCACCGATATCAAGAGTGCGAAGCAGAGCGTAAAGTATTCTGTTATGGATGTGGTAAGCGGGACATATAAACCATCGTGCCAAAAATGTAGCTCGTCAAAAAACGAGTTGGCTCGTGCACCGATATCGAGTGCACGCAAGTTAGTGTCGAAGGCAACGAATACGGAGTAACCGGGGCTACGTCAAGCTCACTCCCCCTACCTCCTGACATGATAACGACCACAATGATACCAGTACAGGACGACGATCAGGAAACGACCCCTGCGCCTAGCAAAACTCGAGACCGTAAGTGTAGGAAGCTGTTCCGCACGCAGAGTAAAAATGCGCGCAGAGCATTATTAGCCTCTGTTATTAGTAATATCACTGACCTACGACCCTACGCCAATGTCACTCTGTTTGGCAAGACGATAAGTGGATTAATGGACACAGGCGCCTCAATCAGCTGCCTTGGGGGTAAATTTGCAGAAGAGTTATCTCGAACAAACCCTGAGGTCAAGCCGATGAAGTCAGCCGTGCGAACCGCAGATGGGAAAAAGCAAGTTATTCTAGGTAGGATCTCCACACTCATTTGCTTTCGTGGAAATTCCAAACGAATATGCCTTTATCTTGTACCATCGTTATCGCAGGAGTTATATCTAGGAATAGACTTTTGGAGAAGCTTTAATCTACTGCCGTTCTTCTTAATGAGCAAAGCGAATAACAACAGTTTGGCGGCTATAAACTTTGACAACCCGATGCAAATACCTTTGTCGGAATTACAGCAGAAGGAACTAGTAGCGATAGTACAGATGTTCCCTTCGTTTGCCGAAAAAGGATTAGGAAAGACAAACTGGCTTACACATGACATAGAAATTTCCGAGACTCGGCCCATAAAACAACACCACTACGCAGTGTCGCCTGCAGTCGAAAAATGTATATACGAAGAGTTGGACCGAATGTTAGGCCTTGGGGTGATTGAAGAATCAGAAAGCCCGTGGTCTTCCCCGGTAGTAATTGTGCGTAAGCCAGGTAAGGTTCGCCTTTGCCTTGATAGCCGGAAAGTTAACGGAGTAACAGTCAAAAATGCTTACCCTATGCCCCTCATTGATGGCATTTTAAATAGACTTCCAAAAGCGCAGTTCATTTCAAGCATCGATCTTAAAGATGCTTACTGGCAGATTCCGCTTACTACAAGGGCTCGGGAGAAGACGGCTTTTGCTGTGCCTGGGAGGCCGCTATATCAATTCACGGTGATGCCGTTTGGTTTATGCAATGCCCCACAGACCATGTCCAAACTGATGGATAAAGTTATCCCACCATCTTTGCGAAATGAGATTTTCATTTATCTCGACGACTTATTGGTGATTTCGGAGTCCTTCGAGAAGCACATGTCCGTGTTGAAAGCGCTGGCCGACCGACTGTCTCAAGCTGGACTGACGATAAACGTAGAGAAGAGCAAATTTTGCCTGAAGGAAGTGAAATACCTGGGCCACGTGATAGGGTATGGGATGATACAAACGGATCCCGAAAAAGTTGCTGCTATTCGGGAGTTTCCAGTGCCACGATCGGTGAAGCAAGTGCGACGATTTTTGGGAACCACTGGATGGTACCATAAATTTATTAAAAACTATGCCGGAATTGCTGCGCCAATATCAGATACACTAAAGCAACGTCGATCGTTTGTATGGACCAACGAAGCGCAAGGGGCGTTTGAAAGTTTAAAAGACCAAATGTGCGAGGCACCAGTCCTACATAGCCCCGACTTTACCATTCCATTTGCCATTCATTGCGATGCCAGCCACACCGGAGTTGGTGGCGTGTTAATGCAAACGGACAGCGATGGTAATGACATCCCAATCGCATTCATGTCTCGCAAGCTGAATCAGTGTCAGCGAAACTATTCAGTCACGGAGAAAGAGTGCTTGGCAGCCATAATGTGTGTGAAGAAGTTTCGAGCTTATGTGGAAGGACACGAGTTCTCCATCCATACCGACCATGCATCATTGAAGTGGCTAATGTCACAATCGGACCTAAGTTGACCTAAAGATTGGCAAGATGGGCTCTCAAATTGCAGGGGTTCAACTTCAAAATTTTCCACCGCAAAGGTAGCCAAAATGTTGTCCCAGATGCTCTGTCGCGGGTGCACACCGAAGATCTATCGGCATTCAGCTGCGATGGATTGGTAGACCTGCCGTCTGATTGCTTCAAGTCGGCAGAATATTTGGAACTAATTCGAAAAATTAAAGGCAACCAGACACAGATGCCAGACATTAAGGTGATCGATAATCTCATATATCGGCGAGCAGAACACGCGGCTGCTGATCAGATCGCTGACGACCTGTGTTGGAAGCTGTGGGTTCCAACGGAGCTGGTGTCCGATGTACTAAAACAGAGTCACGAACAGTCGCTAGCAGCTCATAGCGGCATTAATAAAACGTTGGAGAGAGTTCGACGTTATTATTATTGGCCAAGTTTAGTAACCGATGTGAGAGCGTTCATAAACAGCTGTTTGGTCTGCAAGTGCACCAAGTACCCGAATCGTTCGTTACGACCCCCATTAGCTCCAGTGAAGGAAACTCAACGAGTGTTTCAGAAGTTGTTTGTGGATTTCCTGGGTCCGTATCCACGAAGCAAATCCGGAAATATCGGTATCTTCGTTGTTTTGGACCATCTTTCAAAATATCCGTTTTTAAAACCCGTAAAGAAATTTACAGCGGAGGCGATAACTCGATTCATGGAAGAGGACCTATTCCATTGCTTCGGGGTACCCGAAGTGGTTGTGTCCGACAATGGAGTACAATTTAAGTCCCATCACTTCAATTCGCTGTTGAAAAAGTACAATGTGCAGCATTTTTATACGGCTGTGTACGCACCTCAAGCCAACGCATCGGAACGCGTTAACAGATCCGTTATTGCCGCCATTAAAGCTTACATCAAGCCAGATCAAACTAATTGGGATGAGCAGCTTAGTTCTATTAGTTGTGCCTTACGATCTAGTCTGCATTCAGCCCTAAACGACAGCCCCTATCGGGTTGCATTTGGACAGCACATGATCACCAATGGAGACACCTATCAGCTCTTACGAAATTTGCAGGTTTTAGAAGATCGTACCGTGAGTTTTGGCCGGGAAGATTCGTTTGATGTGATTCGAAAAACAGCACAACGAACAATACAAAAACAACACCAACGAAACGAACAGCAGTACAACCTTCGAAGTCGTGAAGTGGCGTTCAAAGTTGGCCAGGAGGTCTACAGACGCAACTTTCAGCAGAGCAATTTCGTTAAAGGTTTCAGCGCAAAACTAGCTCCTACTTTTGTAAAAGCTAGAATAAAACGTAGGCTTGGTCACAGTTATTACGAGTTGGAAGATCCCCAAGGTAGACTTATCGGAAAATACCACGCTAAAGACATAAAGCAGTGACCATCCTAATACAGGTTAACGGTTTTCCTCCAAGCGTCTATCACCCTTTGATGTGATTAACACCAAAGTGTGATCTTGGCCGGGGGGATTTGTAGTGGTCGCTTGTCGGGCGGATAGGAAAGCATATTTGTGTTCTTCGCCTGAAAGTATGCCCGACGGTATTTGTACAATTTATATATTTATGTATATAATATATATATAAATATATTTATATATATTATATTATTAATACAAGTATATATCACACCTCACCGAGATACTTATTAATTATTAAGTTTAGTCCCCATAGTTAGTGTATAGTTAGGTTGGCTTAATTTCTTGTTGTGGTGTTACATGTTAAATGTTCCTGGTCGTGTGGGGGCTAGCGCCATCTAGGGTTGATATTAAGAATATGCTTAAAAACGAACAAAAATCTCCCCACCATGTCCATAACCATTCAAGGTGAATGGCGAAGGATCGTGCAAAGGCAGATCCGGAGAACAAAATTTTTGTTGGTCAGTAGATCCGCCCAAATCTTTCTTTCTCCTCGTGGCCGTACAAGCATTCAGTTGCGCGGTGAGAAAAAAAAAATAATAAAAATAAAATTAAACCGCCGTAAATAACCGTGGTGTGAAACCAAAGTGCACTCGATCGGGAAAAAAGAACCCAAGAAAGCAGATTGGGCTCTAATCGAAAACGTGAGTACCGGCCTTCGACAGTGCTAGGAGCCTCGAAGTTAGATTTTCCGACTTTTTCTGTAGTTTCCGCTTGGAGGTGAGCAGCCCCAACACAAAAAAAAAAGAACACCTGGAGAAAGAAGGAATTAGCACCTCAACCCCATCCCCTATTTTCGCAGTGCCAGTTCCAACCGGGTAAATATGTGCATGGAGTAACTGTTAGAAAAAGTAGCCTGATCAGTATTTTCAAATTCCACATTAGAATCGGCACTTAGTTTGGGAATTATCCAAAAGCTGCAGCCCGAGCTTTAAGCCCCCACACTACGAACCAGCTGATCCACCAAGTCGCGGGCAGTGAACTTTGGCTGCGCGAGACGAGGACAGCCGTCTGAACGGGCTTAGTGCGGCGAAGTGGCGTAACCGTTTCGCATTCAAAACCGGGCCAAGAAACGGAAACCGGTGCTTGCAGTCAGCGTAGGACCGAAGCCGCTTAAATGTTCCTACCGGGGGGGAAAAAATAGTGCACCACGTGTGTACATAACCTCCCGGCGACCCCTAGTGGTATCGCCTCTCTTGTTCTTCTCGTGATTCGGCCTTACTGTTCCAAACGTTTATTTAAAGTGCAGTGGAGGCCAGCGTTTGTCTTATGTGCACGTTAGTGTCATTATGTAGTCTGAATGAAAACTGTAAGAGATGTGCTCACATACATATGTATACACCGCCCACTGAAAGCCACTGAGGCCAGTAAGATCCCACCGTGACTCGCATTCCCTTGAACCTCGCAGTCCGTTGATATGTCTGTTTTTGTGAAGTTGGATATACTTAGTGTTAATTGTAACAGAAAAAAAAAACCAGAAAAAAACCCACCAACACATGGAAAGTTTGAAAATGCATTTGATAAAAGCTTAAAAGTTTGAGCTTAAAAGCGTCCGCTCGTCCGGGTCCCCTCCGCGAGCTTATGCCATGCAGCACGCGCTGTACGATTTTGTTTTTGGTTTGCAGGTAAAAGTTTAATGCACCCACACACAGCCACACGCCCAGCTACGAAAGATCTTTCGCCGCGGGAACACAAACAAAAACTGAGTGAGCTTTATAATATACCAACAACATTTAATTTTATTGCCTCCCAAAATTCCGCGAGCGTGGCAAAAGCTTCGTTCTTTTTTGCTAGAGCTGTTTGTCGGTCGTTGACCTCACACTTTTAAAGTAGTCACAGCTGATTGGCCTTCTGCCTTTACAATACGCTTGGTAGAACGAATAGTATGTCCAACTACTCCCTGAAGCCGATGTGCTGGGACATGTGTACCTATATTGCGCTATAGTATTATCTTTCTATCTAAGGAAAAATCATTAGTTTATATCGCACTATAAAATATCGTATATGCACTTATAACTATTTACACTTATCGTATTTATTTATCTAAATATTCCCTAGTAATAATAGCTATATCTCTTGTGACGCTTTTCGTTCCTCCTTTTGTCCATTTAGCCTTGTCTTGGAGTTCTCGGTTAGTGTTTCTTTTTTCTTGTAACATGAATATAGTATCTGAATATAGTTTCTAATAAAATGATTGTTAAGATGAATATGTGCTAGACGTTACCGCAGTTGGGGGAACCATGCCGCTCGTGAGCGAAATAGGATGACCAATACCGGATACCAGGGATCCTGATATCATTATTGGCTCTTTCAGGATCATGGTAGGGTGGGCGTGGCACGACTCCGTGCCCGCAAAAAAGAGATGTCCGCCGCGGTGGTAGATCCCTACTCCTTCTCTGCACTATCTTTGCCCCACTATACTTTCCGTACCCCTAACGATCCTTTCCTTGTCTGTCCCCCTCCCATTACCAAAAAGAGTACGCGAATTTTAATAAAATAATACCAGCAGGAGCGAAGCAACCTAACTGGAGGGTTACCCTAAAGAACCCATCCCCATTTCCGACCAGAGATCAGCCGTGGAAGCGAGCGCGTACTCCTTCTCAGTTAGCCGACCACCAGCTTCATCGTGCGAAGATTCTCTTCGTTACTCGTTACAACTTTGGGTCGAGCTTCAGCTTGGACAAACAATGAAGTTGTTTGTCAATTGCTTGGGCAAATACTCGTACTCAGGTGGAAAAACAAATACCAGAATGGGGAAGAGGTTAAGATGGGAGACAAGAAAATATCAAATAAAGGGCCAATTAAGGAAGATGATTGTGCGATTCTGTTTATCTTATCAACGACAAATTTTGACCCCAGGGGCGTCATTTACAATCCTCAATTCGTTTGCATACTAAACCAACATTAGCCGAAGAGCTACCTACAAAAGAGAAGACGATGTTTCCTGATTCCCAATTCGTAGGCTATTGATAAACAATCAGTGGGGGAATATTCAAATTAGCCAGGTCTCATGTGTGATTAGCCGATTTCTCACACATTTCAAGCATCAAAGCAGACAGCAGACGGAACGGAACAGAACAGAACAGAACACAACAGAGCGGAGAAGACGTTGAGCTGACGGCTGGAGGGATCAGATCCCACAGAAGAAGCCGCCTTGAAATTTACGAAAGAGCCGCACTGCCCAGGGCTTTATCTAAAGCTCCATTCGGAACAGTATTCAAAGCATAAAGCGTAACCAATTGATTGCTAATTGATATTGATGTGTCGATTATTTTATGATTATTCTTTATGATCGTTAAATTTTGATATACCAAAAGGCGAGCGAGATCGAACACAAAACTTGATTCAAATTTGTAGATCACTTTAAACAATCAAGCCACTCCCTGAGTACTACTCAGGCCTGTCTTACCTTGTCTTCAGTTGGATTGTTATAATTTAATAACTACACGGGAGGGCAAATTAAGTCTGTAGTTCGGGTACCACAAAAACCACTTAAAGACGCTTTCTTTAATTGCCCCCAAAACGAAGATTTGGTTTTTATTTTTCGAGAAACCTTTGGGGTAGCTTTCGGCTGCGGATGTGGCTGTGACTGTGGCTCTGACTGTGGCTCTGCCTCCAGCTGCTGGCCAGCTCCATGGACAGACAGTCATTTGTGTGAAAATCATCGTAGCATGAAGCTTTGTCAAATACCGTTTGTTGCGGGGGTCGGTCCACTCTCATGCTTTTGTTTCGGCCATTTCAAGGTCTGTACAGAAACCGTCTGTTGGGTCAGACCTCCCTCCATTGACCAGAGCAGAGCTCTAACAATGCGGGTTCTGGCATCATTTTCATAGAAACGGCATTAGAAGTTACTCATACGCAGCGTGGGTTGGATAAGATTAACGAAAGCCCACATAGACATAGCTCATCCTCCCCATTCTCACTTGACTCTTTGCAGACAGCAGAATGAGCTCTAACAACTGCGGTTTCATCGATCCGCAGGGCCAGTTGAGCGCAGCCCTCGCTAATCGGGACATACGGGAATTCCACACTGCCCTGGACAGCGGTGCCCAGGCCAATCGCCAGGACGATCGAATGCCTCTCAGGTGGGCTCCTGCATTCAGCTGCTGCTCGAGTACGAAGAATAGAAAGATTGAGTCAGGCACTAAGCTGGAGCTGATCCGACTTTTCCTGAAACAACCACAGTTGGACGGAACGGGCAGGTACGCCAGATGCTGAGGTATCAGTATCCGGAACTGCCGTTGCCGGAGCTGCGCGAGGCCGGAGCGGAGATCGACTGCGAGCGACTCCTCCGCACGCTGCCGGACGGAGACGACAACCAGTTCGAGCAACAGTTCGCGGAGTACCACCAGAACGTCAGCGGAAACGCAGACAACCAATGCAATGCCAACCAGGAGGAGTATCAGTCCCTGCTGGCGGAGAGTATCAAGCGGGGCAAGCAGCGAGCCTTTGAGGCCATCCTCGAGACGGGCATCAACATTAATCCTTCAAAATTGAGCGACATCAGCCCCGTGGAGTTGGCCGTAATCTGGGGCAACCACAGGGCGCTAGAGAAGCTGTTGAAGCATCCGCAGCTGAGGCTGACATCGCATTCCAAGCTGCTGAACGCGGTTATCAGTCGCCTGGGTGAGCAGCCGCTGGACGACTTCTGTGACCACCAGCGCTGCTTCCAGCTGCTGCTCGAGAGCGATCGTGTGGACATCAATGAGGCGGACAAGGCTGGCCTGGTGCCACTCTCCTATGCGGTCAAGTATCGCAACACAAAGGTGGCACAGGAGCTTCTACGGCAGGGAGCGCGTTCGGAGATCTTCCCATACAGGAGATGGACCCGACAGTGCTGGAGGAGCACTTCGATTCCTTCATCACCACCAACGGGGAGAAGCCCGGTGACCAGAGTTTCGAGATCATCATCAACTACAATCTGATGAGACGCCAGCGAGAGCCCGGGCAGTCGGACAAGCGGAGCATTGGCCATCCTCACCAATTGGAGGACGAGATGATTCCAATCGCATACATCGCCGATTCCAAGGAGCTGCGTTATCTGCTGCAGCGCCCGCTAATCTCGAGTTTCCTCTTCCTCAAGTGGCACCGCCTCTCGGTGATCTTCTATCTGAACTTTCTACTTTACTCTCTCTTCACTGCCCCCATTATCACGCATACGCTCCTTAAGTTCCACGAAAGCGACCACACGGGCCTGACTGCCCTCTTCGGCCTGTTCTCTTGGATAGGGATTGTGTATCTCATGATCCGAGAGGTCATACAGCTTGCCATGTCGCCGCTGCTGTACTTCAGGTCCATCACGAACCTGATGGAGGTGGCTCTCATTGTCTTGTCGATCCTAACCTGCATGGAAGCCAGCTACGATAAGGAGACGCAGCGCATACTGGCCGTCTTCACCATTCTGCTGGTGTCCGTGTAGTTCTGCCTGCTGGTTGGCTCCCTGCCAGTACTCTCAATTTCGACGCACATGCTCATGCAGCGCGCCGTCTCCAGCAGCTTCATCAAGAGCTTTGCTCTCTACTCGATCTTTGTGCTTACGTTTAGTCTGTGCTTCTACATACTGTTTGGCAAGCCCCAGGTGGATTCCTCCTCTCCGAAGGACAGCACGCCAGAGCCAGCAAAGGAGGGAGAAGATGATGGTCACTTCAACACATTCTCCGTGCCCATCGAGGCGCTCATCAAGACGATTGTGATGCTCACGGGAGAATTTGATGCCGGTGACATAAAGTTTGACAGCGTCTACACTTAGCTGATCTTCCTGCTCTTTGTGTTCTTCATGACCATTGTGCTGTTCAATCTCCTGAATGGTCTGGTCTGGTCTGTCAGCGATACTCAGGTGGGTTTATATTTCCTTTTCTTCCTCGGCTTTATCCAACTGTTTTCTCCGCTCTCTTTTCCCACAGGCCATCAAGGCCCAGGCGGAACTGAACGGCGCCATTTTCCGCACCAATCTGCTGACCCGCTACGAGCAAGTTCTCAATGGCCGAGATGGACACGCTCAGACCTCATCGTCCCAGTTGAACAAAGGCAGTCGGTTCGCTCGAGGAAGACCATGAGCTAGTCACCGGTTTAATCGTAATTATACCCGATACTCAAAATGAGTATTGGGGTATATTAGATTTGTGGTAAAAGTGGATGTGTGTAACGTCCAGAAGGAATCGTTTCCGACCCCATAAAGTATATATATTCTTGATCAGCATCAATAGCCGAGTCGATTGAGCCATGTCTGTCTGTCCGTCTGTCCGTCCGTCCATCCGTCCGTCCGTCCGTCCGTCCGTCCGTCCGTCCGTCCGTCCCCTTCAGCGCCTAGTGCTCAAAGACTATAAGATCTAGAGCAACGATGTTTTGGATCCAGACCTCTGTGATATGTCACTGCTACAAAAATATTTCAAACCTTCGAACCGCCCACTTCCGCCCCCACAAAGGACGAAAATCTGTGGCATCCACATTTTTAAAGATACGATAAAACCAAAAGCGCAGAATCGTAGAGAATGACTACATGTTCTAGAGTGTAAAATCTCAACGAGATCGTATAATTATTATAGCCAGAATCAAGAAAACAATTTCATTCTTTCTCGCTCTGTCTCTCTCTAACACACAGGTTTCATGGTCGGCTTTGCCAATTGCAAAATATGAGTTCAAGGATCTCAGAACCTATAAGAGCCAGAGCAACCAAATTTGGTATCCGCACTTCTGTTAGATCTGACTATAAAACGTATATCTCAGAATTTCGCCCCACCCTTTTCCGCCCCCACAAAGGACGATAATCTGTTGCATCCACAATATTGCACATTCGAGAAAACTAAAAACGCAGAATCATAGATAATGACCATATCTATCAGATTGCTGAATCTGGATCAGATCAGATCATTTTTATAGCCAACAGGAACAAATCAATTTGCACTGGCTACGCAGCCCCCGACGTCACGCTCAGACTGATTTTCTGTCTCTCGCACGCACTCCTTGTCGTGTCGTTTAATATTAGCGGCGTCTGCCGGAGGAGAGCCATACTGACTTAGTATCGGGTATAACTGTAGAGTTGCGGTCTCCGCAGCAACTCACAACGTTCCCCCTCGTTTTCTTCATGCTTTTCTTGAGTTTCACGCCCTCGTGGCTTTTCCCACACTTGGGACCCCACTAGGCAAAAAAGCGAAAGGAGAGAAAATCTTCACTGATGAATCGCCTGATCGGATCGGATGGGCTGTTATATACTCACAACACATACTCATTGGCCGCATTTGCGAATCACTGGGCTGTGAACAAGCTTGAATTGAAAGAGTGTCGGCACTTCGGTGTGCCAAAAATACATATCTTTACCCCTTGAATCAGCTCGTGTTTATTTTTCTGCCGTGCATTGCACTTTTGAGCTCAGGTCCTAAACGAGAGTCACACACCACACACATGCACATTATTATCATTATCATCATCATTATGATAATGACTGTGAGCGAACGAATGCTGATGAAGCCTCATTGTCAATGTCGAAAGTTATGGGATTGGTTAAGGAAACCCAAGGTGGGATATGAAAAGTATTGCGTTCTGCTCTGGCATAGGATCCCCTTCCAAGCAACGATGCGACAATCAACGGACATTGATTAACAACTGTATGTACATATGCATCTACAGTGGGTACACAGCAAGGCAGGCGCGATTAGATACAGGCCAGCGCCGAGCAGCGTAGACACCCAGTACCCTGCCACCCTCCGAGGGAAACAGAGAGCGATGAAGGGGGATCTGTGTGTGCGTATCCAATGAGTTAATATTTCATTCTAGAACGCAGTTGTCTGCGTTAGTTGGGCACACATACACATAGTACATATATGCTGGCAGCGTTCCCATTCAATCTACTCGACGGCTGATGCACGCCAGTAGCCCCCGCTGGAAACTTCCGCAGATTCTGGAACGCAGAGGATGCGGGCTATCGGCGACAGGGGAATACTACTAAGCAGAAAGAGAAGGCGAGTTCATATTATTGCCAATTTAATGCAAGAAAAATAAAGAGAGTGGAGTGGGCGATGCCAAAGGCAGAAGAAAGAAAGGCCGTAAACCAAAAGAAGAAGGCCTGTCTCGCTCTCTCTCGTGGGAATTGACTTTGAATTTCGAATATTTCGGTATCTATTTTCATTGCGATGCCAGCATCAACGAAAATAGATGCCCAAATGGAAGTGCAAACATCTCTGAGGGGAGGGGTGGAGTGTCGGGCGTGTGGCCGTGTGGCCGTGTGTCTTCTGTCAGTGTGTGATTGGATACTGCTTGCTGCTTTCTGCTCGATGGCTGCCCCTAGAGCACGAGGTGCAGCAGTTGCAGCACCAGCAGCACGACCTTGACCACAGCGGTCTCCAAGACGAGGTGGTACAAGGCCACCATGCGCTGACGGTGCTCCGGCTGCATTGTGGAGAGCACGACTGCGCCGAGGGACTCCAGCGGGGAGACCCTGGAGGAAGGGGCCGTCGGAGAGCTCCTCCCACTCCGAGTCCGACTCGGTGCGCTCTATCGAGCTGAACTCGCTCTGGCTCTGACAGGTCTGGCTCTGACAGGAGCACGACTCCTTCTCTTGGTCCTCCTCGGTGGGCATCGAGTAGTCGCCCTCGTAGTCGCCCTCGTAGCGGCAGTCGGAATACTCTTCGTGGGGGTCGTCGTAGTAGTCTCCGCGGCTGTCCGGAGAAGCGCCGCCTGTTCAGAGGGAGCTCAACACGGGCGGCGGTCTCATCGAAGCCATCTGTGGCACAGCATTGAATCTGCAGGTGAGCCGGGGGAAAGTTATGTCCTGGGGAGAAGGGAAGTCTGGGCTGCTGCCGCTCACCCATCTGAATCCCCCATCGGAGGGAAGGTGTGGGGGTGAGCGTGACCTATTGGACCCATTGGGCGGGACAGCAGAGGACTGGTGTGGATTTGGCCTAGGAAGGGCATCGCATTGAGTCCATTCTTGTCGGCGGAACCTTCGGGGGGGACCTGCAGCCCCGGCTGCTGGTGCTGCTGCTGGTCGGTAAAGACGAAGGATCCCATGGATCCGAAAATACCCCGCGAGCGGGTGAATGGGGAACGTGGATTGTTAATAGTTGGATTCA
The DNA here is from genome assembly GCF_003369915.1 of Drosophila miranda. Lineage (NCBI taxonomy): Eukaryota > Metazoa > Arthropoda > Insecta > Diptera > Drosophilidae > Drosophila > Drosophila miranda. Next base: position 23,154 of record NW_022881595.1, read on the forward strand.
TCTTATTCCAGCACCTGTGAGGAAATATTCGTTCATGGGCTTTGTTTTGTGTTTGTATTTTTATTTACTTTATGTTCCCTGTGCTTTCGATATTTGCTGCCGTTCTCTGTGTTGTGCCGCTCTCTCCAGATATTCGTACTGAATGATTTCCAGAGCCAGTTCTGAACGGCTCCAAGTGATAGTTCAGGGCCCACTTCGAATCACAGGTCAGGTGACGTACTTTCCCTGGGCAGAGCTGCGACTTGCAATAGTTGATCGGCTTTGTTGGTTTGGGATTGGACTTGCGATAAATACCATGCCACCATACTCCTTGGTGTGGCCGAAATGTTGGCTACCATTCTGGATTAAGGAGTTAAGGGTTAAGGGTTAAGGAGAGTGTTGGAGGGGGTGGGGGGGGGGGTATATTTTTGCTTTGCTTTACATCTTCCTTAAGCTGCTGTTTTGTGTCATAGCCAACCTGTCATTTGTACATTGAATTGCTGCTCGAGAGGTCTCTTTGGAGTCCTCTGTTCCCCGTGTACAAGTTTACATAAAATCACAGGAAGCACTTAGGATTAATAGGGGGCACTCATCCCCCTCTACTCCCTCTCCCCCTTTTGGTGGTGTCATGGGTTAAGCATTTCCTGTGTTCGGCATTCAATTTGTGGCTTGATTTCTTACCTTTTATGATTCGCTATACGGCTGTAATCCATGTAGGACATGCACTTTGTTTATCCATTCAAAGGCGCTAAAGAGGGTAGTCCTGTAATCCAAAAGGGCATCCAGTATATCCAGAGCGAAGGTTAATCCATTCGATGGAGCGCTCAAGCAGACCAGCCAGGCGGTTGACCAGAAGCTTAACGAGGCTTAAAATTTCCAAGAGGCCGCCAGCCGGCAAGTGTCATTGCAGTCCCTCCAGTCGACTCCACTCCAGTCCAGTTTTTTCCCAAACTGTGCGACGTGAATAACTTTGATGATTTCTTGGCCCAAAGGCGCCCACACAATATAAATACTCCTCCCTTTTTTGTCAATAAGTTTATTTTCAGTCGTTACATTTACGAATAACAGGCGAGTTCTTCTACTCAAATCAAATATTAAAATTAAAAAACGAAACAGTTATTGGTTGATGTCCTTCAGCTTCTCTGGATCAGTATACTCAAGCCAAACCAAATACTAAAATTAAAAAACGAAACAGTTATTGGTTGATGTCCTTCAGCTTCTCTGCATCCGTCTTGTCGGCCCACAAGCGGCACCCAATTTTTTATAGTCATCGCTGCACATGACTATCGCCCTCAAATACTCGGCCGGCACCCCAGTTTCCTCTGATAGTCTTAACATGGTCACTTTTTTTTTTCCTTAAAAACGGCAGAAATTTTTTGCATTGTCTTCGAATTCCTTGAAACCATACCTCTTATTGCTGTGTAATGTTGGTTCATTACGTGGTTTCCCAAGGTGCTCAACCTTCCAATCATTTTGCCGCATAGTTTGCACTTGCAGCCATGCACGGGGGGCGAAGCTGTAGCGCTTGTAGCAGGGAATGCTGATTTTTTTGTGGCGCCATCTAGTGCTCAGAGTGGCAGGCGAACGACAGGTCAAGGGAAAACCAAAAAGACGGTAACAGGTCGAAACGTCAGGCTATCTCTGTTGAAAATGCATCCAGGGACCTGTTAGAGGATTTGCCGCCAGAACGTTGGCGTCCCTATCGGCTATTCCCTCGTGAAAGTCAATTCAGTCGGTTGCGTATCGGTCCGACGGAAAGGAAAACCAAGAATTTAGTGAAGAGAAAAACTCTAGGGAATCTAAAGTGGGCTATTCAGTCGTCAGAAGCCGTATAGCGCTTAGTCCGGTTGGGGTAAGTGCTGCGGGAAGAGAAGAGAAGGGCTAAAGGAGAATAAAGAGTTGTCCCATTTGTATTCTTTGCTCTTAGTAAATCGAGTTAATCAGTGCGGATTCGATCGTCCAAGGAAGCCAGCCAGCAAACAACAACAGCCGCAAGCCTAACAAAGTGGCGTTTAAACCTTTGGGACTGTCTGGAAAGCGCTCAGCCATCGGAGAAGCGAGCGTGGAAGCAGAGGGAGAAGACATTTGGGGAACGCTCGGTCCCCCAAGCGGCTAGCTTCCCGAGGCGTTGGCGTCGGCACTTTAGTAGTCGAGCGCGACGCGGCAGATAAGGAGGGCCCGTCCCTTGGTCGCGAGCAGATCGGCGGAGAGAAAGTGTCGATCTAGCACCGTCGGATATTGGCCGTTTGGCCTTTTATTTGCTTTCGCATACCTTTCACCTGCAGAAGCAGGGGAAAGAAATTGTGCTGTTCCCTTTCGCCCAGGAGGTGGAAAGGAAACATAGATAACAGTCGGGAGAAAGAGAATAGAAAAAAAAGAGGAAGCAACGGATTGACGGAGTAATTGTATTCGTGTTTGTAAATGTGTAATTAATTATGATTTCTGTGCGGAGCTAATTAGGAGAGATTTAGATTTGATTCCGGTAGTGGCTTCTCGTGACTCTCGCCGATCTGCAAATATGATTTCCCCCAACCTTGTGCCCATTTAAGTGTTCTTCCACCACAGCAGCTTTAGGTATTCATCGAGGAAAGCGCTTTCGCCGATGGAGCCATAAACTGGAGAAAAGGTATGAGTGGACTTAAATTCTATTATTAATAAATACAACTTGAAACAAGGGAACTAGGGCCGGTCGGTGAGTGAGAGGGAGAAGTGCCCACTCGAATTGGTTTCGTAACATTACGGAGTCAGCAAGCAAGTTAGTTTGTCCATTTCGGACTTATTTAGTATATCGTTTGTATGACAAACAAGTATTTGTAGGAATTTTATACATATATTTCATTTAGCTACTCTTTTAATGTGGGTGATTATATTATGGTATTTGCGGGTAATGTTAGTGTTTTAGCCAGTAAGTGAATAAACTTTATAATGTATTAATCTACCGCTTTGCTTTCGCTGGCAAATTCCCCATGTAGGACGCCCCGGACAAAGGGGCCATTCCATCATTAAATCGAACGGTTTGGAATGGCCATGGTAGGGTGGGCGACACGACCTCGACAACACCAGAGGCGGAGTTAAAATACCTTTCCAGCACACATCCACAAATCTATTCATGGATAAACAGTGTCTCCCGGTTAAGCATTTTCGTCGGGACACGCTACTTCATTCGCGGTATAATGCGTATAGGCCACCAGCAGGAGGGGGGCAAGAACATCACTCCAATAGCCGACGAGCAGAGGCCGGAAACCCAAAGCGTGTGCTTCCCTTCGCTGAATGACAGCTAGCCTGGCAGGATTTATTTACACAGACGTGCGTAGATGACACGTTACATTTATGAATCATAGATATAGTATTATAACTAAAAATTGGAGCCCAACGTGGGGCCACACCTATTCAGGTGTGACACCATCAACACTGTGACATCCTTTTTTTTGTCTTTAAAACTTCCCGATTCAGCATAGACGGCATTGACCAAAATTGTTTCTCTGGAAGTGGTCATTGCTCAAGAATATCTTCTTTTCTCAACACCAAGTAGAGGGCTTGTCAGACGATTCGGAAAACGGAAGCAGAAGTTTTTACTTTTCATCCGGCCACGTCTGAGGAGCGTTTCGAAAAGTGCATCGATCTTAATAATACCCTACTTTTTCTGAGGCAGGAGTCTTAAACATGGTCTTTCGGGCGCATAGGACAGCAAAGGGAATCTCGTTTACTTACGGAACCCTGCCCACGGCTGAAGGACTGTGCGGAAGGCTTAGCCATTGCTGCTGATGAGCTTTAGAGCGTTGGACATACTCGGGTTAATCTTGATTATAGAATTCCGTTGGCCACGAGTGAAATCAGAAGCAGCATGCTCATTTCAAGTGTAGAGTGCCGAGCCGAGATGTTTGGACGACAGCGGCGCGAATCAAAGCAGCAGCTGGCCACGGCTGGCGCATGCAGTTGTTGTTGGTTTTGATTAGACAGCGACAAGTGCAAGGCGTCTGCGCGCGTACACATTCTTTTCATTTTCTTTTGTGCTTAGGAATTGGGGTCTCAATTAGCATAGGGTCCGTTTCGCATGGGGATTAGCTATGCGTAAGGCAAAAATTTTTATGACTTTATTTTATCGTATCATATTCTTTGCGTTCTATTCTTGTGGTTTACATTCCATGTGTGTTATTTGGTAGGGCTGTTAATTTGCTAGCTCTCCCGCTGTACAAGGGAAGCGAGACTTGAGAACAGCTGTGGCGGTTGCTGGGCCATTGACCCTAAGTTGGCAACGTAGGAAGCTATGAATTATAACACGAGGAATCAGTTCTCTTTGCAATATGAGTTCACGTACAATTACTTATTATTTTTGAATTTTTAGGTCATCTTAGATTTGCTAGCATAAGTTATCTGACTTTTAACTAGAATACTTAATTTAGTTTTACTATTAACACATTTTTTAACTTTGGTTTTTTAGTGTAGTTTTTGTGGGACATATTTTTGTCAGGACAGTTAGCAATTAAGTTTGATTTATTTTTTTTACAATGGAGAACCCCGATAACGAGCCTGAACCGGCTCCGGCGCCAAAATGCCAGTTTTGTGGGAAAACTTTGGCTTCGGCTCCTACATTGAAAACAAAGTGCAGCCACGAGTTTCACAAAACTTGTATTGAGTCACATGTCAAGACCCATACTACCTGTCCCACATGCAAGACGCTATGCGTCGATAGAAGTACTCCTCATAATACCAGGTCCCAGGCCAAGCAAAACGATGCAGCAGCCATAACCGCTGAAAGAGTTAGTAGCATGGTTACACAGGCCATCAGCACGATGCAAAACGACGTGGTAGCCCAGCTCACGGACAAAATGGCTCAAATCATTCAGTCCAGCATAGCAGCACATTTCCAAGAGACTAGCAATAGCATTCCTCAAGGGAATAGACGTGGGGAAGCGGATAATCCGGTCCAACAAAATAGGGACAGAGAAGGGGAGGAAACATTCCGACAGGGACTGAATAGTCAGTATTCAGCACAGTTTCCGAGCTACGACCGTCCAAGCAGTGCAGTCTCAGATCTGAGTCAGCGACCGGACAAAGTCGCCCATATCCTCAATAGTTGGAAATTACGTTTTAATGGGACCCAAGAAGGATTGAGCATTGATAATTTTCTCTATAGGGTAGAGGCTTTGACGCATCAGACTCTCGAGGGAAATTTTCCAGTTCTGTGCAGTAACGCCAGTCTGCTTTTTGACGGAAAGGCCAGAGATTTTTATTGGCGTTACCACAAGACTTCCGGATCGATGAGATGGGACCGGTTATGCCAAGCCCTAAGAAAGCAGCTTAGGGATTCTCGAACCGATGTGGATATCAGAGAAGCGATAAGGGACAGGAAGCAAAAAGAAAAAGAAAATTTCGATTCCTTCCACGACGCCCTGATACAGCTGATGGATGATTTGGAAACTCTTATGTCAGAGAAAGCGATTGTGGAAACTTTACGGCGCAATTTGCGACCTGAAATTAGACATGATCTCCTGAATGTCCAAATCGACTCCGTAGAACGTTTGAGAGAAGTCTGTCGTAGAAGGGAGGGTTTTCTCGATGACGTTAGGCGGAGTCATGGGTACCAGAAATTGATTCCTTTCCGGAAACAGGTTGCGGAATTGGTAGAGGAAGCCCAATTAGAGGAGGCCTCCGAATTCTCGGATGTAGAAGAAGAGGACGAGGTGGCAGCCATGGCACTGATTTGCTGGAACTGCCGAAAGGAGGGGCATCGCTACCACGATTGCGATAGCAAAAGGAAAATTTTTTGCTTTGGGTGCGGAGCACCTAATAAATATAAGCCGTCGTGTAGCAAATGCAAAAAAAACGGCAAAGTGAACACCCAGCCTCGCCAGCCGGTCAGTGTTCAGCGCAAGCAGTCGAGTGCAGAGGCGAAATCCCAGTAGGGATACTTAAAACTACCGCCCAGCTTCCGTCGGAGAAATCAGAATCCGACATACACCAAGCTTTAGTCTGGCCACAACTAGTCCATGCCAGATCCCATTCGCTTTTCACCAAGTCCCTCACAAGGAGTGCAAGAAGGATGAGAGCGTTCCGGCAGGCGGCGAAAGCGATAAATTGCATTCGTTACAAGCAGAAGGACAAGCGTCCATATGCGGAAGTTCGCCTGTTGGATCAAACGGTCCTTGGTCTATTGGACACCGGAGCAGCTATGAGTGTTATAGGCGGAAAGTTAGCAGAACGCGTAATCCAAAGCCGAATTCCTCTTAAGAGAGGAGTTGTAAATGCTTCCACTGCGGATGGACGGAGGCAAGAGGTAGTGGGACGACTGCGGACACCGGTGCAGTATAAGGGTGCAGTGAAGGACCTTGAGCTGCACATTATTCCATCGCTCAGCCAGGACTTGTATTTAGGGATCGACTTTTGGTCAAGTTTCGATTTATTACCACCCAGCATGTCGCTGGCAGAGATAGTTCATGAACCGCAGAACCTCAGCCGAGGGGAAATGGACCAGTTGCAAGCGACCATCAATTTATTTCCTTCGTTTTCCGTTTCCGGTCTAGGAAAGACGGCTCTGCTTTCGCATTCAATTGATGTAGGTGATGCAAAAGCCGTGAAGCAGAGACACTTCCCTGTATCTCCTGCGGTAGAGAAATTGTTATATGCGGAGATAGATCGGATGCTCAGCTTAGGGGTGATAGAGGAATCCGATAGTGCGTGGTCATCACCGGTAGTATTGGTGCAGAAGCCAGGAAAGGTGAGGCTATGTTTAGATAGTAGGAAAGTTAACGCGGTGACCAAAAAAGACGCGTATCCGTTACCACAAATTGATGGGATTCTAGGACGTCTTCCTAAGGCGTTGTTTATTTCGAGCCTGGATCTCAAGGATGCCTATTGGCAAGTTCCCTTAGAGCCGAGCTCACGCGATAAAACAGCGTTCACGGTTCCGGGGAAACCTCTCTACCAGTATAAGGTAATGCCTTTTGGTCTCACTAATGCTTCGCAGACCATGACAGGACAAGGTAATTCCGGCCAGTTTAAGAAATGAAGTTTTTGTGTACCTGGACGACCTTTTGATTGTGTCGGACAGTTTCGAGTCACATCGGAGGGTGTTGAGTGAAGTGGCAAGTTACATAAAAGCGGCAGGGTTAACGCTGAATGTGGAGAAAAGCAAGTTTTGCATGAAGTCAGTGCGGTATTTGGGGCATATAGTAGGCGAAGGGGTGATTCGTACAGATCCGGATAAGATTTCGGCCATGTCCGATTTTCCTTTGCCAAAATCCCTAAAGTCTCTGCGTCGCTTCCTAGGTATGGTAGGCTGGTACAGGAAGTTTATAAGCAACTTCGCATCGGTAGCCGCGCCTCACACGAACTTGCTCAAACCCAGACAGAAATTTTCAATGACTCCAGAGGGTCAGGAGGCTTTTGAAAAGTTGAAGGAGATGCTTTGCTCAGCGCCAGTTTTGCGTAGTCCTGATTTTAGCAAACCATTCTATGTTCACTGCGACGCTAGCAAGACAGGCGTTGGGGGAGTGCTGGTGCAGAAGACGCCGGAGGGGGACGAATATCCGATTGCGTTTGTATCGAAAAAACTCAACAAAGCCCAAAAGAATTATTCGGTCACCGAACAAGAATGTCTGGCCGCAATAGTTTGCATAAATAGGTTCAGAGCTTATATCGAGGGGCATGAATTTACTGTAATCACTGATCACGCCTCTTTAAAGTGGCCCAGGTCACAAACTGACTTACACTCACGTCTAGCCCGATGGGCATTAAAGCTGCAGAGTTTCTCGTTTAAAATCGAGCATCGTAGCGGCAGGCTTAATGTGGTTCCGGATGCTCTTTCTCGCGTAAATGAGGAGGAAGTGGCGACTCTAGACGCGAGCAATGGGTTGTTGGTGGATTTGGAATCGCCAGAATTCAAGGCAGAAGATTACGTGGAGATCGTAGAAAGGGTTAGGGCCAATATTGATAAGTTGCCAGATCTCAAAATTGTAGATAGCTTGTTGTATCGTAGGTCAGATCACGCAACAGGAGAGGTGCTACATGATGTGTTCATTTGGAAACTCTGGATTCCTCAAGGGTTAGTGGTTGACGTTTTGCGTAACGCGCACGACAAACCACTGGCTTCCCATGGAGGCATTCACAAAACCCTAAAAAGGATACGGCGGTATTATTACTGGCCTGGGTTGGTTGCCGCTGTGAAGAAGTATATCCAGGCTTGTGATGTCTGCAAGACTACCAAGGCCCCCAATACAATCCAGAGACCGAAGATTGGAATTGCGCCCGAGTCACAAAGTTTCTTCCAGAAATTGTATGTAGATTTCCTGGGGCCATATCCCCGTTCAAGAAGTGGACATATAGGCATCTTTATCGTCCTCGATCACTATTCTAAATATGTGTTTCTTAAGGCAGTGAAGAAGTTGACCGCGGACGTGGTAGTCAAATACATGCAGCAAGATCTTTTTCATGCTTTCGGGGTTCCGGAGACAATAGTATCCGACAATGGCACACAATTTAAGTCTGAGGCATTCCAAAAGCTACTCCGGGAATATAAAGTTTCGCACACTCTCACGGCTCTGTACGCACCCCAAGCTAATGCTTCCGAACGTGTAAATCGCTCGGTGATTGCAGCAATCCGATCTTATGTGCGCGAGGATCAGAAGGACTGGGACGAGCACCTCAGCAGCATTTGCTGCGCATTGCGTTCGGCGGTGCATGCAAGTCTGAATGCAACTCCTTATTATATGGTGTTCGGACAGCATTTCATCACTTCCGGGGCAACATACAAGCTTCTGAGAGCATTGCGGGTGTTGGACGACAGGTCAGCAGTTTTCTCGCGGGAGGATTCATTAGACTTGGTTCGAAGCAAGGCTCTAGAAGTCATGAAAAAACAGAACGATAAGAATGAACGGCAGTATAACTTACGGTCCAGAGACATATCCTACAATGTCGGCCAGGAGGTGTTCCGAAGAAATTTCAGGCAGAGTATCCTCAACACATTTTTTCTCTATCTGAATTCCTACTACTAATGTACTTTACTCCCCCCACCACATCGTTAACGCTTCCTCTACATTGGCTCAAATCTCTAATTTCAATCTTCCATCCATCCTTTTCCCTATATTCACTATTCTCTATGTTATCTCTACAATCACCACCAAGGTTCTCTCTATCATAAGTCTTCCACCTATTTCCCAATCTACTTCCTACTGCACTTGATTCTCCACACTCAATCGCAGGGTTCTGTACGCTACTACTACGCTCTCTATTGATATTTAATTCTCTACACTTAATCACAGGGTTCTCTACGGTACCTCTATGCTCACTACCAGTGTTGTCTCTACTTACACTATTCCTTGTATATTGCTTTCTCCTCTCATCTTTTTCTAAATTAGACTTTTCTAAACCGTATTTGCCTCTATAACCATCCTCTAACATATTCGTCACTTGATCTTGTCTGCTCAGCGCATCAACGTGCGTCATACTGGCCCCAGGTCTGTGCATAATGGAGTAATCATAGTTCTCTAACTCTAGGGACCACCGTGCTATCTTAGGACTAATTGACTTTCTGGTTAACGTCTGTACTAACGAATTACAATCCGTGATTATTTTGAAGGACCTATGCTCCAAATATGCTCTAAAACGCCTCAATGCATAAATTATAGCCAATGTCTCTAGTTCGAAACTATGATAACGTGATTCTCTTTCTGTTGTTTTGCCGGAATAATAGGACACAGGGTGCATCTTCCCATCATCTTGTCTTTGCATCAGTATTGCGCCATAACCGTATGAACTTGCGTCTGTATGTAATTCCGTTTCTCTATTTGGGCTAAAAATGGCTAATACGGGAGGATTTGCCAACGCATTCTTAAGAGTTTCAAACGTCTTCACCTGTTCTCTATTCATGGGAAACGGACCACCTTCTTTTAACAACTGCACCAAGGGCTTAGCTGTCGTCGCAAATGACAACATGAAACGTCGAAAATACGAAAAGAATCCCAAGCATGAGTGCAGTGCTTTTACATTTTGAGGGACTGGGTATTTTTCAAGGCCTCAATATGGGAATCACTAGGAACTATTCCGTTTTGATTAACTTTATACCCCAGGAAATCGATGTTTCGATTGACAAACCTACACTTTTTTAGATTTATCTCTAAATTTTGCTCGCTAAACCGAATGCATAGTCTTATTAATATATCCATGTGTTCTTCAACTGTTTTAGTCGCTACTAATATATCATCCATGTACACTAAAATGCTTTTGTTCCTAATAAAGTCTCTCAAGAGCTCCGAATAAATCTCTGAAAAATAGCGGATCCATTTTTTAACCCAAAGGGCATTCTCAAGTACTCATACTGTCCTTGCGGTGTCACAAACGATGTATACGGAACTGATTTTTCTTCTACGCCTATTTGATGATACCCACTTTTCAAATCTATAATGGAAAAACAGCACTTGTTTTCTAAAAACTCAAGACAGTCCTCAATAAGGGGCAATGGGAAATTATCTTTAACAATTCGTTTGTTCAGACCACGGTAATCGACACACATTCGAAGTTCTCCTGATTTGTTTTTTACTAGGTCCAACGGGGAAGCATAAGGGGACTCACTATGACGGATTACTTTCTTTTCTAACAGATCATCTACTATTTCAGCTACTTTCTCTCTCTCATGGTAGGATAAACGACGCGGAGTACAATGAAATGGTGTTGTTTCTGTTACACGAATCTGCATCTGATACTTTGGTGGTGCTTTAAAGTCAAATTCTTTGTGTAAATAGTATGTCTTAATAACTTCCCTACACTTTTCTGCAAGAGTGAGGCCAAATTCGAAACCTACGTTAATATGTTCCTCTTCATCAATCTCTACCGACGCACAAAAGTTACTGAATTCGTCGCCTTGATTCATATTCTCGATGGCCATTTTGTCATTCCTTGAGTTTTCTTGTGTCTGATTTTTAAATGGATTAGAACGTTTGATTAGCTCGCTTTTTTCTGATTGATTACCATCTAACTTATCATATAGTCTTATGTTAATATTATTTTTACGTTCGGTGAATAAAGACGCGCAGGTTAAACTAATAGCTTTTTGCTTTAACGAACTTAACGATGTGTGTTGCTTCGCATTGATATTTTTCTTATGAACTAATTTTACTTCAATAACTTTAAGGGCATCGCGTCCCAACAATACCGGCAAAGGCAGCATGTTATCATCTACGATGTTTAATAAAACGATATATTTCTTTGTGCAAAATTCAATATGGCACTTAAATTTTCCCCATATGGGAATTGGTTGTCCTCCTAGTCCATAGTATTTCCTAACTTCATTATAGGCTTCAACTATAGCCGACTTCGGTATCAAAGACTTATGAATAAAACTTACAGGGCTACCTGTATCAAATAGACTAAAAATACTGACGCCTCTTTGTTCACCAAACGGAAGTCATAAAGTGATTAACTGGACAGCCGCTAAATCGTCGTTGTTTTTTTCTCCTGGTCGCTCCTCATCTTGAACTGCAGCTACCCTAGTGGCCATCTTTCGTTTCGGGCACTGCGAATATAGGTGGCTGGTACTCCAACAGTTAAAACATGCCCCATCCGGTCTCTTTGGCTGACTGCATTCCTTCATAACGTGCCCAAATTGCCGACAGTTGTAGCAACGCATTGCGCCACCACCTTGCTGCTGCCCAACTGCCATACTCACATTTAGTTTTCCATTTGTCATACCTTCGCTACGAATTGCTACGACTCCAGGAGCTCTTCTGACCCTATCATAGGTGACCATCTTGTCACGCAACTCGTTGAGTGTGCTGCAATATAGCATGGATGCTGCCATGCCCGTCTTGTCCTGCAGTCCCTCTACGATGAACTTGACCACATCGCTCGTGGCCATGTCTGCTTGCGACGCTATGCTGCACATTGCGACGAAATATTGCAATGCGCTTTCATTATTTGCAATTTTCCGTGCCTCCAGTCGCTTTCCAATGTCCCACGCTGTCACTTTCTGCTCAAAGACGTTGAGCAATTCTGCTCGCATCAATTGCCAAGTCAAAGGCGCCACATGGTCGATGTACGCCTTCGCCGATCCGCCTAGCAGCCGCTTCGCTAATATCCAGCATTTGGACTCGGATACACCATGGAAATTCATAATGTCCTCAAAGTTACTTATCCAACTGGTTACAGCCTGGTCGTCATCTCCAGAAAATGGACGCATCAACGCCTCAATGTGTGTCAAGTCGATGCAATCTCTCGGCGTTTCCAACTCCATAGCCTCTATCTCCGTTTTCAATATGCTTAATTTGAGATCAGCTAAGCGCTTGCGAGAAACGTACAATTGTTCCAACTGCTGCAAACGGCGCGATTCTTCTTCGTATTCATCTGATCGCATGGTCAATTTCGAACAAGCGTTGTCTTGTCGCGGCATGAATGCTTCTCGAGCCTTCTGCACATTTCCACCATATTCTTCTGGCGCTGCTTTTACTGCGTGTTGTGCACTACGGTTGTCTCTATCTATCTCGCGCTCAACCGGGACTGCAAAAATGTCTGCCTGCATAGTCTCGTCTGCGCTTGGCGCCGTATATCCTAGCTCATGCGTGTCTTCCATGATTTTTTTCACTGCTGTACGTAATTGGTGTATGTTGGCATCTTGATCAAAATATACGTTATGTCGCTACGCAATATGTCGCTAAGTTCACTTTTGGTTTTCGCTCTTATGTCTGCATTGTTCATCGCAGTTTTTTTTTTTTTTTTTTTGGTCAAACCCCACACCTGATATGTAAACTTTTAATAGCACGGTTTTATTATATGTTCTTCTTTCTTGATCGGCGTATTCGAATGAATGTGTGTTGGCATATCGATACTTGTCCTCGACAAGTATCGATATATCGAGTACATTGGTATTTCTTATAATACTATCGATGAGTAAATCTTAAACTAATATTCAAATCTTATAAAGTAATATTCATATTTTACATTCGGGCAACCTGACTACAGATCGCCCACGATCTACACACTAAGGCATACAGTTGGTTAAACATTTCTTATTCGGTATTGTCTTACTTAACATACTATTTCATCGATTAACAACATGAGACCATGGTTTTATCCTTACACTCTACCCAGGGTTTAAGCCTTGCTGGTTCTAATATACTTCGGAATGGCATTTGCGTCAACTGACAGTCCTCAATCTCGACAACCTCATAACGATCATTATCCAATACTCTATTGATCCTGTACGGTCCTCGATACTTTGGTGCGAACTTCTTATTGATCCCCGGTGTTGTGTCCACATGCCGGACTGCTACATAGTCACCAGGTTCATACTTTAATGGGGCTCTATGTTTATGGGCATACATCTTCTCATTTCTTTTCTGCGACAACCGTATGTTCTCACTTGCTATTTCTCTTATAGTTTCCAACTCTCTAAGTTCTGACGCTAACTTCTCCTCTAGGTATTCGGTTAATTCATCTACAACGGGTCCTTTCTGGGGTATTCCAAATAACAATGTGCTGGTGTCTTTTTCGTACTGCTGTTAACGGAGTTATTAATGGCGTGCTCTACCTTGCTCATCAACCTATACCAATCGGCTTGCTCAAGGGGCTCTGACAGTTTTCCTAACATAGGAGTAAGAACACGATTCACCCGCTCCACTTGGCCATTCGCCTGCGGTGCACCTGTAGCTACCTTAATGTGCTCTATCCCTCTCTCCTGCAGAAAACTAGAGAACTCTAACGAGGTGAAACAGGTCCCACGATCTGATATTATCCTAGTAGGGCGACTATAGAAATCAAAATATTTACTTAAGGCATCCTTCGCTTCCCGCGTGCTGGTACTATTAACCGGGAACAATTTGACAAACTTAGTGAATGCATCTATTACCACAAGGAGGTGTTTTCGCTTAGATCTAATACTCGGCAACGGACCCAAATGATCAACATGTAGGGTATGAAAAGGAACACACGACTTTGGGATACTATGGAGCGTTCTGTTATGTATTGTTTTAGGCATCGAGTGTAGTATACACGGTAGACAGTTTCTGATGAACCTTGCCACTTTACTTCTCATTGACGGAAACCAGTAGGTCCTCAAAAGGTCACTCACGCACTTCTCTGCGGCCAGATGTCCTAGTTTTTCGTGTGACCGCCTTATCAACTGCTCTTCCATACACATTGGTACATAGAAACATAGTTTGTTTTCACAACTCCTCTTGTAAACAATACCATCTATCATTTCAAAATCTACTTCAATTCCATCCTCTAGCATTTTTCGAATCCTAACTACTTCCTTGTCTCGCATCTGTTCTGTTTGCAATATCAAATCAACATCTTCTGGCGTTGCACATACTACCTCAACTATCAATGATTTTAGTAATCTTTCCTCCTGAAACTCTAACTTGTCCCTCTCTACTGTATCCTCAACACATTTTTTCTCTTTATCTGAATTCCTACTACTAATGTACTTTACTCCCCCCACCACATCGTTAACGCTTCCTCTACATTGGCTCAAATCTCTAATTTCAATCTTCCATCCATCCTTTTCCCTATATTCACTATTCTCTATGTTATCTCTACAATCACCACCAAGGTTCTCTCTATCATAAGACTTCCACCTATTTCCCAATCTACTTCCTACTGCACTTGATTCTCCACACTCAATCGCAGGGTTCTGTACGCTACTACTACGCTCTCTATTGATATTTAATTCTCTACACTTAATCACAGGGTTCTCTACGGTACCTCTATGCTCACTACCAGTGTTGTCTCTACTTACACTATTCCTTGTATACTGCTTTCTACTCTCATCTTTTTCTAAATTAGACTTTTCTAAACCGTATTTGACTCTATAACCATCCTCTAACATATTCGTCACTTGATCTTGTCTGCTCAGCGCATCAACGTGCGTCATACTGGCCCCAGGTCTGTGCATAATGGAGTAATCATAGTTCTCTAACTCTAGGGACCACCGTGCTATCTTAGGACTAATTGACTTTCTGGTTAACGTCTGTACTAACGAATTACAATCCGTGATTATTTTGAAGGACCTATGCTCCAAATATGCTCTAAAACGCCTCAATGCATAAATTATAGCCAATGTCTCTAGTTCGAAACTATGATAACGTGATTCTCTTTCTGTTGTTTTGCCGGAATATTAGGACACAGGGTGCATCTTCCCATCATCTTGTCTTTGCATCAGTATTGCGCCATAACCGTATGAACTTGCGTCTGTATGTAATTCCGTTTCTCTATTTGGGCTAAAAATGGCTAATACGGGAGGATTTGCCAACGCATTCTTAAGAGTTTCAAACGTCTTCACCTGTTCTCTATTCATGGGAAACGGACCACCTTCTTTTAACAACTGCACCAAGGGCTTAGCTGTCGTCGCAAATGACAACATGAAACGTCGAAAATACGAAAAGAATCCCAAGCACGAGTGCAGTGCTTTTACATTTTGAGGGACTGGGTATTTTTCAAGGCCTCAATATGGGAATCACTAGGAACTATTCCGTTTTGATTAACTTTATACCCCAGGAAATCGATGTTTCGATTGACAAACCTACACTTTTTTAGATTTATCTCTAAATTTTGCTCGCTAAACCGAATGCATAGTCTTATTAATATATCCATGTGTTCTTCAACTGTTTTAGTCGCTACTAATATATCATCCATGTACACTAAAATGCTTTTGTTCCTAATAAAGTCTCTCAAGAGCTCCGAATAAATCTCTGAAAAATAGCGGATCCATTTTTTAACCCAAAGGGCATTCTCAAGTACTCATACTGTCCTTGCGGTGTCACAAACGATGTATACGGAACTGATTTTTCTTCTACGCCTATTTGATGATACCCACTTTTCAAATCTATAATGGAAAAACAGCACTTGTTTTCTAAAAACTCAAGACAGTCCTCAATAAGGGGCAATGGGAAATTATCTTTAACAATTCGTTTGTTCAGACCACGGTAATCGACACACATTCGAAGTTCTCCTGATTTGTTTTTTACTAGGTCCAACGGGGAAGCATAAGGGGACTCACTATGACGGATTACTTTCTTTTCTAACAGATCATCTACTATTTCAGCTACTTTCTCTCTCTCATGGTAGGATAAACGACGCGGAGTACAATGAAATGGTGTTGTTTCTGTTACACGAATCTGCATCTGATACTTTGGTGGTGCTTTAAAGTCAAATTCTTTGTGTAAATAGTATGTCTTAATAACTTCCCTACACTTTTCTGCAAGAGTGAGGCCAAATTCGAAACCTACGTTAATATTGTAGCAAGGTAATAATTAGTGAGGCATTCAACTAGTATTTAAAATAGCATACAGCGCGCATTGGTATTTACCGCACCATCGATACACTCGGTGGGAAATACCAATAGTGAGTTATCGGATAAGAAACATGGAGAAGAGAGTGAGAGCACTTTGTAAATGGCGATTGTGAGAGACGGACGCGCAGCTAATAAAAAAGAGTTACATTAAATCACCGGGTTTGTGTTTTTATACCTATACAGTTCACTCACGCACCGATATTGGTCACTACAATTCCCGGATTAGACGGCCTACAATTTCAGAAGTGGGATACGATCAATCGCCGCCAGTGAAAAATAGCGAAAATTTTTATCATCTCGTCCGTCGAAGACGCCATCGCTGAAAAAAAACCATGTCGGCCTTGTTCGGCGCGGAGGAGTTCTCGGCCGCCCGGCTGCGCGAATGGCTGGAGTCCCTCAATCTACCAAAAGGTGGAAGCAAAGCTGCCATGGCAGCGAGACTTAACGAAATACCAGTAGAGCTGCGGGGACAGGGACCACCGGCAGCCGAAACATGCGAGAACGAGAGGGAAGATGAGGCGGCCGCAGATCAAGACTCGACGAAGAGCGAACGCAAAGAGAAGAACGAAAAAGCACCGCAAGCGCCTGGGCACAACAACAACCATGGCGAATATCGAGCAGAGGTTGAAATGTTAAAACTGCAAATCGTGCTGCTGAAGCTGCAGAGCGAGAGGGAGAAGGAAGGGAGAGGAGAGAACACAACACCAGCCGCCAGCAATGACGCTGGCGTCATGTTGCTAAATGCCGCCAAAGACATGTTGCCAACATATCATGGCAACATTTCTGGAAACAACGATGACGTCACAACTTGGATCGCGCAGTTTAAGGCCGTCGCAAAAGTGAACAAACTGAAGGATGAGAAGCTACTAATGCTGCTAATGTCGAAGCTTAAGGACAAAGCATTGGTGTGGCTGCATTCGAGTCCGGAGCACATGTCGCTGCCAATCGATCAATTGTTGAACGTCATGGAAGACACTTTCCATCCCAAGGAAAGCAAACTGTTGCTCCGTCGCAAGTTCGAGTCCCGTTCATGGGCACGTGGCGAGGAGTTCTCGATGTACTTCAACGCCAAAGTGTCGCTGGCATCCCGCATAGTCATTGACGACGAGGAGTTTATTGACGGAGTCATCGAAGGTATCCCAGATGTAGGCCTGCGTAGGCAAGCCCACATGCAGTGCTTTGGCGCTCCATATCAACTACTCAAGGCGTTCGAGAAGATCATGCTGCCAAAGAAGTACGGTTCAACTGAAGGGGCAAACACTGGAGCCTCGCCAACACCCATTCGCTGCTACAACTGCAACTCTTTGGGCCACGTGGCAGGGGAGTGCCGCAAGCCCAAGCGCGAAAGAGGAGCGTGCTACGGATGCGGCAGCATGAGTCACCAGGTGTCACACTGTGACGAAAAGAAGTACAAGGTACATAACGATTATATATACAAATTTAATATATACATTAGCAATTACAATAACAAATGCTTGTCCTTAAATTGCCTCATCGACTCAGGGAGCCCAATAAGTTTTATGAAGTTATCGTGTCTAGAGCACCAGTCGGAAAATAACCTAAATAAAGTGGAAGAGCGCTCACGATTAAGTTCGAACGAAATCAAAGAAGATGATTTAAGTTTATATAAGTTTAACAAAGACAAGAAAAACAGAGAAATTGAATTTATTTTGAATAAAAATGCGGATTACGCTTATGTTGGACTAAATAATAGCAAACTTAACATCTTTGGTAAAATACCCAGTTTTGTAATTATTAACAAAAATCGAATCAACTTTGAATTACTAGTAGTGGCAGACGAGTCGATGGGCTATGAGGCTGTGTTAGGTAGGGATTTTATGAATTTATGCAAATTTAAAATTGTAAGTGACATTTGCAAGGAGAAGGAGAGTGAGACAAAAAACGAGTGTGAAATAAAAAATGAGTGTTTAGAAAAAAATGAGTGTTTAGAAGAAAATGAGTGTTTAGGAGAAAATGAGTGTTTAGAAGAAAATGAGTGTTTAGGAGAAAATGAGTGTTTAGAAGAAAATGAGTGTTTAGGAGAAAATGAGTGTTTAGAAAAAAATGAGTGGAAAATAGAGAATGAGTGTTTAGGAGAATATGAATGTGAAGTTAAAGATGAGGGTGATAAAGAGAATAAGCATGAAGTAGAAAGTGGAGGCAAGGTAGAAAATGAGTGTTCTGCAATGGTTGAGTGTCTGGAAGACAGCGATACCTGCGAGAGCGTAAAAACCAATTTCAACGAACTACCAAGCCAGTATCCAGACAAAGAAAACGACTGGGAGTTGAAAGTAGGGACAGATTGTAGCCAAGAACTCGCAGGACGACTTAAATACATGTTTAGGACAGCGTATGTAAACGCAGAAAGACCAAACTTACCACAAACCAAGTGGGAAATGAAGTTGAATTTCGAACACGAAAAACCGTTTCATTGCCCACCTAGAAGACTGTCGTATAGCGAAAAAGCCCAAGTACAGAAAATGATAGACGAATACACAGAAAAAGGTTACATCAGAACCAGTGAGTCAGAATACGTTTCGCCTATAGTACTGGTAAAAAAGAATTCGGGAGAGTTGAGACTGTGCGTCGATTATCGCACACTTAATAAAGGTATGATAAAGGACAATTACCCAACACCTCTGATAGACGACCTACTAGATAAACTGTCAGGGAAAAGACTTTTCACCAAGTTAGACCTGAAGAATGGATACTTCCACGTATTTATGCATAAAGATTCAGTTAAATACACATCGTTCACGACCCCCATGGGACAATACGAATGGTTGAGGATGCCGTTCGGGTTACGAAATGCATCGGCGGTGTTTCAAAGATTCACAAACAACATTTTTGCAGATATGGTAAAGGAAGACAAAGTTATAATATACATGGACGATATTATGGTAGCAACAAAAGATAGTGATAGTCACATGGAAATTTTACAAGAAGTGATGAGACGATTGGTAGAGAATAAACTTGAATTAAGGATTGATAAATGCGAATTCTTACAGTCAGAAGTTAAGTACCTGGGCTATTCCATATCGGGTAACGGAATTAAACCAGATACGAAGGGATTACAGGCAGTAAAAGGGTTCCCAGTCCCCACGAAAACGAACGAAGTGCAGAGTTTCTTAGGGTTATGTTCTTACTTTAGACGGTTCGTAAAAGATTTTTCTACGAAAGCTAAGCCCCTTTATGATTTGGTCAAAAAAGACAGGAAGTTTGAATTCGGTATCGTAGAACTAGAATGTTTCGAACAACTCAAAAGTAATTTGTTGGAAGCACCGATCTTGGCACTTTACAATCCCAGAGATCCGACAGAAGTACATTGCGATGCAAGTTCGTTAGGTTTCGGGTCAATTCTAATGCAGAAGAAGGGTGATGGCAGAATGCACCCGGTGTTTTATTTCTCCAAGCGGACAACAATTACCGAAGCAAAATACCACAGCTTTGAACTGGAGACACTAGCGATAATTTATGCACTACAACGGTTTAGAGTATACGTGCAAGGCATACCCTTCAAAATAGTGACAGACTGCAACGCGCTAACTATGACTCTAAACAAAAAAGAACTCAATCCACGCATTGCCCGCTGGGCGTTAGAGTTACAAAATTATGACTACAAGTTAGAACACAGGTCAGGAAGTAGAATGCAACACGTAGATGCGCTAAGCAGAGCCGTTCAGATACTCACGGTAGACACAAACACCTTTGAAGAAAATTTAATTATATGCCAAAACAGAGATAACAAACTGATGGAGCTGAGAGAAACGTTACAGAAATCAGAACACAAACATTATGAGATGAGAAACGGAATAATATACAGGAAAAAAGATAACAATACTATCCTATTCTGCGTACCCGAGGAAATGGAAGGCCACGTACTCTATAAGTACCACGATGAACTAGGGCACGTCGGTATAGACAAGATGACCGACGCTATATCGAAAAGCTACTGGATCTCAAACGTAAGGTATAAAGCCAAGCGACACATTGAAAACTGTCTAAAATGCATAGCGTACTCAGCAAAACACGGAAAAGAGGAAGGGTTTTTACACAACATACCAAAAGGGTCAGGACCATTCGAGGTAGTACATATCGACCATTTCGGGCCAGTCGACAAAGGCAGGGCCAACAAACATGTTTTAGTAGTAATAGACGCGTTCACCAAATTCGTAAGACTTTATACGACCAAAACCACTAGCACAAAGGAAGCAGTAATTGCAATGAAAGATTATTTCCGAGCTTACAGTAGACCCAGATGCATTGTGTCAGACAGAGGAAGCTGTTTCACGTCAAAAGAGTTTGAAGAATTCTTAGAACAGAGCAATGTTAAACACGTAAAGATAGCAACAGGGTCGCCACAGGCCAACGGGCAGGTAGAAAGGGTGAACAGAAGTTTGGGACCCATGATTGCAAAGCTTGTTGACCCGGAAAAAGGATTACATTGGGATATGGTAGTGGAAACAGTAGAACACGCGATGAACAACACAATTCAAAGAACAATTAATGAACACCCGAGCAGAATGTTGTTTGGGGTCGTACAAAAAGGAAAGGTTTCAGATTTACTAAAAGATCATCTAGACGAACTAACCGAACAGCGGGCAACAAGGGATATAGAAAAGATTAGAGCAGTAGCAGGCACTCATCAGGAAAAAATACAGTCTTATAACAAACAAGCAACAAATTCAAAGCGAAGGGAGCCACACGTGTACGTAGATAATGATCTAGTTATGGTGAGAAATTTCGACACTCATACAGGGGTGTCTAAAAAGCTTATCCCGAAGTTCAAAGGACCTTATAAGATATCAAAGGTGTTAAAAAATGATAGGTATTTGCTAGAAGATGTAGAGGGGTTTCAACAATCAAGGATCCCGTATAAAGGAGTTTGGGCGGTGGCAAATATGAAGCCGTGGATTGAAAATGGTAATAATGCAAATGTCACAGGGAATCAAAATGAAGAAAATGATTGTAACACGTAAACTTAGAATATTAAGAGTAAACCACACCCAACTGTAATAAATCAACCTATCTAGAAACTAAATTAAATGTAAGGAGTTCAGGAGCACTCCGGTCAGGATGGCCGAATTGGAGCAAGGTAATAATTAGTGAGGCATTCAACTAGTATTTAAAATAGCATACAGCGCGCATTGGTATTTACCGCACCATCGATACACTCGGTGGGAAATACCAATAGTGAGTTATCGGATAAGAAACATGGAGAAGAGAGTGAGAGCACTTTGTAAATGGCGATTGTGAGAGACGGACGCGCAGCTAATAAAAAAGAGTTACATTAAATCACCGGGTTTGTGTT
The DNA here is from genome assembly GCF_003369915.1 of Drosophila miranda. Taxonomy (NCBI): domain Eukaryota; kingdom Metazoa; phylum Arthropoda; class Insecta; order Diptera; family Drosophilidae; genus Drosophila; species Drosophila miranda. The sequence goes on from NW_022881595.1 coordinate 44,726, forward strand.
TTTATACCTATACAGTTCACTCACGCACCGATATTGGTCACTACAATTCCCGGATTAGACGGCCTACAATATGTTCCTCTTCATCAATCTCTACCGACGCACAAAAGTTACTGAATTCGTCGCCTTGATTCATATTCTCGATGGCCATTTTGTCATTCCTTGAGTTTTCTTGTGTCTGATTTTTAAATGGATTAGAACGTTTGATTAGCTCGCTTTTTTCTGATTGATTACCATCTAACTTATCATATAGTCTTATGTTAATATTATTTTTACGTTCGGTGAATAAAGACGCGCAGGTTAAACTAATAGCTTTTTGCTTTAACGAACTTAACGATGTGTGTTGCTTCGCATTGATATTTTTCTTATGAACTAATTTTACTTCAATAACTTTAAGGGCATCGCGTCCCAACAATACCGGCAAAGGCAGCATGTTATCATCTACGATGTTTAATAAAACGATATATTTCTTTGTGCAAAATTCAATATGGCACTTAAATTTTCCCCATATGGGAATTGGTTGTCCTCCTAGTCCATAGTATTTCCTAACTTCATTATAGGCTTCAACTATAGCCGACTTCGGTATCAAAGACTTATGAATAAAACTTACAGGGCTACCTGTATCAAATAGACTAAAAATACTGACGCCTCTTTGTTCACCAAACGGAAGTCATAAAGTGATTAACGGGACAGCCGCTAAATCGTCGTTGTTTTTTTCTCCTGGTCGCTCCTCATCTTGAACTGCAGCTACCCTAGTGGCCATCTTTCGTTTCGGGCACTGCGAATATAGGTGGCTGGTACTCCAACAGTTAAAACATGCCCCATCCGGTCTCTTTGGCTGACTGCATTCCTTCATAACGTGCCCAAATTGCCGACAGTTGTAGCAACGCATTGCGCCACCACCTTGCTGCTGCCCAACTGCCATAATCACATTTAGTTTTCCATTTGTCATACCTTCGCTACGAATTGCTACGACGCCAGGAGCTCTTCTGACCCTATCATAGGTGACCATCTTGTCACGCAACTCGTTGAGTGTGCTGCAATATAGCATGGATGCTGCCATGCCCGTCTTGTCCTGCAGTCCCTCTACGATGAACTTGACCACATCGCTCGTGGCCATGTCTGCTTGCGACGCTATGCTGCACATTGCGACGAAATATTGCAATGCGCTTTCATTATTTGCAATTCTCCGTGCCTCCAGTCGCTTTCCAATGTCCCACGCTGTCACTTTCTGCTCAAAGACGTTGAGCAATTCTGCTCGCATCAATTGCCAAGTCAAAGGCGCCACATGGTCGATGTACGCCTTCGCCGATCCGCCTAGCAGCCGCTTCGCTAATATCCAGCATTTGGACTCGGATACACCATGGAAATTCATAATGTCCTCAAAGTTACTTATCCAACTGGTTACAGCCTGGTCGTCATCTCCAGAAAATGGACGCATCAACGCCTCAATGTGTGTCAAGTCGATGCAATCTCTCGGCGTTTCCAACTCCATAGCCTCTTTCTCCGTTTTCAATATGCTTAATTTGAGATCAGCTAAGCGCTTGCGAGAAACGTACAACTGTTCCAACTGCTGCAAACGGCGCGATTCTTCTTCGTATTCATCTGATCGCATGGTCAATTTCGAACAAGCGTTGTCTTGTCGCGGCATGAATGCTTCTCGAGCCTTCTGCACATTTTCACCATATTCTTCTGGCGCCGCTTTTACTGCGTGTTGTGCACTACGGTTGTCTCTATCTATCTCGCGCTCAACCGGGACTGCAAAAATGTCTGCCTGCATAGTCTCGTCTGCGCTTGGCGCCGTATATCCTAGCTCATGCGTGTCTTCCATGATTTTTTTCACTGCTGTACGTAATTGGTGTATGTTGGCATCTTGATCAAAATATACGTTATGTCGCTACGCAATATGTCGCTAAGTTCACTTTTGGTTTTCGCTCTTATGTCTGCATTGTTCATCGCAGTTTTTTTTTTTTTTTTTTTTTGGGCAAACCCCACACCTGATATGTAAACTTTTAATAGCACGGTTTTATTATATGTTCTTCTTTCTTGATCGGCGTATTCGAATGAATGTGTGTTGGCATATCGATACTTGTCCTCGACAAGTATCGATATATCGAGTACATTGGTATTTCTTATAATACTATCGATGAGTAAATCTTAAACTAATATTCAAATCTTATAAAGTAATATTCATATCTTACATTCGGGCAACCTGACTACAGATCGCCCACGATCTACACACTAAGGCATACAGTTGGTTAAACATTTCTTATTCGGTATTGTCTTACTTAACATACTATTTCATCGATTAACAACATGAGACCATGGTTTTATCCTTACACTCTACCCAGGGTTTAAGCCTTGCTGGTTCTAATATACTTCGGAATGGCATTTGCGTCAACTGACAGTCCTCAATCTCGACAACCTCATAACGATCATTATCCAATACTCTATTGATCCTGTACGGTCCTCGATACTTTGGTGCGAACTTCTTATTGATCCCCGGTGTTGTGTCCACATGCCGGACTGCTACATAGTCACCAGGTTCATACTTTAATGGGGCTCTATGTTTATGGGCATACATCTTCTCATTTCTTTTCTGCGACAACCGTATGTTCTCACTTGCTATTTCTCTTATAGTTTCCAACTCTCTAAGTTCTGACGCTAACTTCTCCTCTAGGTATTCAGTTAATTCATCTACAACGGGTCCTTTCTGGGGTATTCCAAATAACAATGTGCTGGTGTCTTTTTCGTACTGCTGTTAACGGAGTTATTAATGGCGTGCTCTACCTTGCTCATCAACCTATACCAATCGGCTTGCTCAAGGGGCTCTGACAGTTTTCCTAACATAGGAGTAAGAACACGATTCACCCGCTCCACTTGGCCATTCGCCTGCGGTGCACCTGTAGCTACCTTAATGTGCTCTATCCCTCTCTCCTGCAGAAAACTAGAGAACTCTAACGAGGTGAAACAGGTCCCACGATCTGATATTATCCTAGTAGGGCGACTATAGAAATCAAAATATTTACTTAAGGCATCCTTCGCTTCCCGCGTGCTGGTACTATTAACCGGGAACAATTTGACAAACTTAGTGAATGCATCTATTACCACAAGGAGGTGTTTTCGCTTAGATCTAATACTCGGCAACGGACCCAAATGATCAACATGTAGGGTATGAAAAGGAACACACGACTTTGGGATACTATGGAGCGTTCTGTTATGTATTGTTTTAGGCATCGAGTGTAGTATACACGGTAGACAGTTTCTGATGAACCTTGCCACTTTACTTCTCATTGACGGAAACCAGTAGGTCCTCAAAAGGTCACTCACGCACTTCTCTGCGGCCAGATGTCCTAGTTTTTCGTGTGACCGCCTTATCAACTGCTCTTCCATACACATTGGTACATAGAAACATAGTTTGTTTTCACAACTCCTCTTGTAAACAATACCATCTATCATTTCAAAATCTACTTCAATTCCATCCTCTAGCATTTTTCGAATCCTAACTACTTCCTTGTCTCGCATCTGTTCTGTTTGCAATATCAAATCAACATCTTCTGGCGTTGCACATACTACCTCAACTATCAATGATTTTAGTAATCTTTCCTCCTGAAACTCTAACTTGTCCCTCTCTACTGTATCCTCAACACATTTTTTCTCTTTATCTGAATTCCTACTACTAATGTACTTTACTCCCCCCACCACATCGTTAACGCTTCCTCTACATTGGCTCAAATCTCTAATTTCAATCTTCCATCCATCCTTTTCCCTATATTCACTATTCTCTATGTTATCTCTACAATCACCACCAAGGTTCTCTCTATCATAAGACTTCCACCTATTTCCCAATCTACTTCCTACTGCACTTGATTCTCCACACTCAATCGCAGGGTTCTGTACGCTACTACTACGCTCTCTATTGATATTTAATTCTCTACACTTAATCACAGGGTTCTCTACGGTACCTCTATGCTCACTACCAGTGTTGTCTCTACTTACACTATTCCTTGTATACTGCTTTCTACTCTCATCTTTTTCTAAATTAGACTTTTCTAAACCGTATTTGACTCTATAACCATCCTCTAACATATTCGTCACTTGATCTTGTCTGCTCAGCGCATCAACGTGCGTCATACTGGCCCCAGGTCTGTGCATAATGGAGTAATCATAGTTCTCTAACTCTAGGGACCACCGTGCTATCTTAGGACTAATTGACTTTCTGGTTAACGTCTGTACTAACGAATTACAATCCGTGATTATTTTGAAGGACCTATGCTCCAAATATGCTCTAAAACGCCTCAATGCATAAATTATAGCCAATGTCTCTAGTTCGAAACTATGATAACGTGATTCTCTTTCTGTTGTTTTGCCGGAATATTAGGACACAGGGTGCATCTTCCCATCATCTTGTCTTTGCATCAGTATTGCGCCATAACCGTATGAACTTGCGTCTGTATGTAATTCCGTTTCTCTATTTGGGCTAAAAATGGCTAATACGGGAGGATTTGCCAACGCATTCTTAAGAGTTTCAAACGTCTTCACCTGTTCTCTATTCATGGGAAACGGACCACCTTCTTTTAACAACTGCACCAAGGGCTTAGCTGTCGTCGCAAATGACAACATGAAACGTCGAAAATACGAAAAGAATCCCAAGCATGAGTGCAGTGCTTTTACATTTTGAGGGACTGGGTATTTTTCAAGGCCTCAATATGGGAATCACTAGGAACTATTCCGTTTTGATTAACTTTATACCCCAGGAAATCGATGTTTCGATTGACAAACCTACACTTTTTTAGATTTATCTCTAAATTTTGCTCGCTAAACCGAATGCATAGTCTTATTAATATATCCATGTGTTCTTCAACTGTTTTAGTCGCTACTAATATATCATCCATGTACACTAAAATGCTTTTGTTCCTAATAAAGTCTCTCAAGAGCTCCGAATAAATCTCTGAAAAATAGCGGATCCATTTTTTAACCCAAAGGGCATTCTCAAGTACTCATACTGTCCTTGCGGTGTCACAAACGATGTATACGGAACTAATTTTTCTTCTACGCCTATTTGATGATACCCACTTTTCAAATCTATAATGGAAAAACAGCACTTGTTTTCTAAAAACTCAAGACAGTCCTCAATAAGGGGCAATGGGAAATTATCTTTAACAATTCGTTTGTTCAGACCACGGTAATCGACACACATTCGAAGTTCTCCTGATTTGTTTTTTACTAGGTCCAACGGGGAAGCATAAGGGGACTCACTATGACGGATTACTTTCTTTTCTAACAGATCATCTACTATTTCAGCTACTTTCTCTCTCTCATGGTAGGATAAACGACGCGGAGTACAATGAAATGGTGTTGTTTCTGTTACACGAATCTGCATCTGATACTTTGGTGGTGCTTTAAAGTCAAATTCTTTGTGTAAATAGTATGTCTTAATAACTTCCCTACACTTTTCTGCAAGAGTGAGGCCAAATTCGAAACCTACGTTAATATGTTCCTCTTCATCAATCTCTACCGACGCACAAAAGTTACTGAATTCGTCGCCTTGATTCATATTCTCGATGGCCATTTTGTCATTCCTTGAGTTTTCTTGTGTCTGATTTTTAAATGGATTAGAACGTTTGATTAGCTCGCTTTTTTCTGATTGATTACCATCTAACTTATCATATAGTCTTATGTTAATATTATTTTTACGTTCGGTGAATAAAGACGCGCAGGTTAAACTAATAGCTTTTTGCTTTAACGAACTTAACGATGTGTGTTGCTTCGCATTGATATTTTTCTTATGAACTAATTTTACTTCAATAACTTTAAGGGCATCGCGTCCCAACAATACCGGCAAAGGCAGCATGTTATCATCTACGATGTTTAATAAAACGATATATTTCTTTGTGCAAAATTCAATATGGCACTTAAATTTTCCCCATATGGGAATTGGTTGTCCTCCTAGTCCATAGTATTTCCTAACTTCATTATAGGCTTCAACTATAGCCGACTTCGGTATCAAAGACTTATGAATAAAACTTACAGGGCTACCTGTATCAAATAGACTAAAAATACTGACGCCTCTTTGTTCACCAAACGGAAGTCATAAAGTGATTAACTGGACAGCCGCTAAATCGTCGTTGTTTTTTTCTCCTGGTCGCTCCTCATCTTGAACTGCAGCTACCCTAGTGGCCATCTTTCGTTTCGGGCACTGCGAATATAGGTGGCTGGTACTCCAACAGTTAAAACATGCCCCATCCGGTCTCTTTGGCTGACTGCATTCCTTCATAACGTGCCCAAATTGCCGACAGTTGTAGCAACGCATTGCGCCACCACCTTGCTGCTGCCCAACTGCCATAATCACATTTAGTTTTCCATTTGTCATACCTTCGCTACGAATTGCTACGACGCCAGGAGCTCTTCTGACCCTATCATAGGTGACCATCTTGTCACGCAACTCGTTGAGTGTGCTGCAATATAGCATGGATGCTGCCATGCCCGTCTTGTCCTGCAGTCCCTCTACGATGAACTTGACCACATCGCTCGTGGCCATGTCTGCTTGCGACGCTATGCTGCACATTGCGACGAAATATTGCAATGCGCTTTCATTATTTGCAATTCTCCGTGCCTCCAGTCGCTTTCCAATGTCCCACGCTGTCACTTTCTGCTCAAAGACGTTGAGCAATTCTGCTCGCATCAATTGCCAAGTCAAAGGCGCCACATGGTCGATGTACGCCTTCGCCGATCCGCCTAGCAGCCGCTTCGCTAATATCCAGCATTTGGACTCGGATACACCATGGAAATTCATAATGTCCTCAAAGTTACTTATCCAACTGGTTACAGCCTGGTCGTCATCTCCAGAAAATGGACGCATCAACGCCTCAATGTGTGTCAAGTCGATGCAATCTCTCGGCGTTTCCAACTCCATAGCCTCTTTCTCCGTTTTCAATATGCTTAATTTGAGATCAGCTAAGCGCTTGCGAGAAACGTACAACTGTTCCAACTGCTGCAAACGGCGCGATTCTTCTTCGTATTCATCTGATCGCATGGTCAATTTCGAACAAGCGTTGTCTTGTCGCGGCATGAATGCTTCTCGAGCCTTCTGCACATTTTCACCATATTCTTCTGGCGCCGCTTTTACTGCGTGTTGTGCACTACGGTTGTCTCTATCTATCTCGCGCTCAACCGGGACTGCAAAAATGTCTGCCTGCATAGTCTCGTCTGCGCTTGGCGCCGTATATCCTAGCTCATGCGTGTCTTCCATGATTTTTTTCACTGCTGTACGTAATTGGTGTATGTTGGCATCTTGATCAAAATATACGTTATGTCGCTACGCAATATGTCGCTAAGTTCACTTTTGGTTTTCGCTCTTATGTCGGCATTGTTCATCGCAGTTTTTTTTTTTTTTTTTTTTTTGGGAAAACCCCACACCTGATATGTAAACTTTTAATAGCACGGTTTTATTATATGCTCTTCTTTCTTGATCGGCGTATTCGAATGAATGTGTGTTGGCATATCGATACTTGTCGAGGACAAGTATCGATATATCGAGTACATTGGTATTTCTGATAATACTATCGATGAGTAAATCTTAAACTAAATCAATCAAATCTTATAAACTAATATTCATATCTTACAAATGAATCCTTATTTTCACCCATTAAAGTAAGAAATAGGCTAAGAAACCCGAAAACAGTAGGCCTTTTTATACCCGATACTCAAAATGAGTATTGGGGTATATTAGATTTGTGGTAAAAGTGGATGTGTGTAACGTCAAAAAGGAATCGTTTCCGACCCCATAAAGTATATATATTCTTGATCAGCATCAATAGCCGAGTCGATTGAGCCATGTCTGTCTGTCCGTCTGTCCGTCCGTCCGTCTGTCCGTCCCCTTCAGCGCCTAGTGCTCAAAGACTATAAGAGCGAGAGCAACGATGTTTTGGATCCAGACTTCTGTGATATGTCACTGCTACAAAAATATTTCAAAACTTCGCCCCGCCCACTTCCGCCCCCACAAAGGACGAAAATCTGTGGCATCCACAATTTTAAAGATATGAGAAAACCAAATACGTAGAATTGTAGAGAATGACCATATCTTTAAGACTGAATTGGATCGTATTATTATTATAGCCAGAATCAAGAAAACAATTTCATTCTTTCTCGCTCTGTCTCTCTCTAACACACAGGTTTCATGGTCGGTTTTGCCAATTGCAAAATATGAGTTCAAGGATCTCAGAACCCAAAGGAGCTAGAGCAACCAAATTTGGTATCCACACTCCTGTGATATCGGACCTTGACCGTTTTGTGTCAAAATTTCGCCACACCCCCTTCCGCCCACGCAAAGGACGAAAATCTGGGGCATCCACAAATCTCAGAGACTATCAAGGCTAGATTAACCAAATTTAGTATCCGCGCTCCAGTTAGATCTCACTATAAAACGTATATCTCAGAATTTCGCCCCACCCCCTTCCGCCCCCACAAAGGACGAAAATCTGTTTCATCCACAATATTGCACATTCGAGAAAACTAAAAACGCAGAATCATAGATAATGACCATATCTATCAGATTGCTGAATCTGGATCAGATCAGATCATTTTTATAGCCAAAAGGAACAAATCAATTTGCACTGGCTACGCAGCACCCGACGTCACGCTCAGACTGATTTTCTGTCTCTCTCGCACGCACTCCTTGTCATGTCGTTTAATATTAGCGGCGTCTGCCGGAGGAGAGCCATACTGACTTAGTATCGGGTATAACTGTAGAGTTGCGGTCTCCGCAGCAACTCACAACGTTCCCCCTCGTTTACTTATTAGAACTAAGAGAACCAACACGTAAGAGAGACGCACACTACGGCCACGCAGCGAAGAGAGACGCACACCACGGCTATACGAAGGCGAAGAGAACCAACACGAAAGAGATACGCTCTTACGCCCACGCAGCCAACGCATGGAAGAGAACGGCTATACGCAGACGGAAAGAGACAACATGAAAGAGAGCGAAGCGGCAGAGAAGCCGCCGATCGGTCTTACGCCCGCGCAGCCGTGGAAAAGAGCCGACGGCGAAGCAGGCAATACACCCACGCAGCCATACACCCACGCAGCCGAGGCCGGCAGCCGAAGGCGGCGCAGCAGCGAAGCGGCAGAGAAGCTGCGAAAAAGAAAAGCCGAGGCCTGGCACGGTCCAGCGCGAGCCAAGCTCGGGAGTGATCTCGGAGGGCTGAGCCAGACCGGTTGTGCGGCGGAAGCCAAAATAGATGTGAAAAACTAGCCGTGACCGCGCCGTGTACGCAATAAGCCGTGTTCGCCCGCACGCGGTGAATAAAACCAGCTGTGACCGCACCCACGCGGTGTGCAAAGGAAGCCACCGAAGTGACGAGGACCCGCCGTGGGAGAACAGGACCCAAAGAAGGGACACAAGGGTTAGCCACCTCACGAATGTGAGCTCTGGGGGGGAAAGATCGGTGCAGAAGTTTCTTTACATATCTATGCCCACATGTTGTTTATGATATTTTTTTTTGGCGTTTATTTCCCCGCTGCAGGCGCGCGATTTTAAGTAGGGAAATGATCCGAAAACAATAAAGACACCAGCCTCAACCCAATCTCTGTCTCAGAACATTCGTGGATTCACGCGGCATTCGCAAAGCTGGGTTCCCTCTCCTACACCCTCGCCCGGGGGACCCGGCGACGCAGATGTGAGTCGTGGATCATGCGGCATCTGCTAGGCTGTGGGGAAGGACCGGGCCCTGGACAGACTGAGAAGACGGCGACAAAGCGGCACCAGCGACAGAGTAGCAAAGCAGCAGCAGCGGCGCAGCGGCGCAGCGGCAGAGCAGCAAAGCAGCAGCGGCAGAGCGGAGAAGCAGCAGCGACAGAGCAACGTGGCAGCGGCAGAGCGGAGAAGGCGCTGCGACAGAGCAGCGAGGCAGTGACCGAGCAGCGAGGCAGTGACAGAGCAGCGAGACAGTGACCGAGCAGCGAGGCAGTGACAGAGCAGCGAGACAGTGACAGAGCATCCAAGCAGTGACAGAGCAGCCAAGCAGCGAAGCAGCGGTAGAACAACGGAGCAGCGGGGGACAGAGGGCGATCGCAGAGGAGCAGCTACATGGCAGAGGAGCCCTCGGCCACAAAGCCATGGCCACGCCACGGCCAATATAAGGCGGAGCAGGAACACCGGTCGGGACAGTTGTTACCGAGCAGTCAGACAGTCATTACCGGGCAGTCAGGTAGTTGTTACCGAGCAGTCACACAGTTACCACCGAGTTACCACGTATCCTTCGACAGGATCATCCAACCCAGTGCTGTGTATCCTAGTATAGGATCACCGATCTAGTACCGTGCCGCGTGCCCATCGAACAGGATCCCCCACCCCAGTGCCGTGTATCCTAGTATAGGATCACCGATCCAGTACCGTGCCGCGTGTCCTTCGAACAGGACTCTCAACCCAGTGCCGCGTATCCTAGTACAGAAGCCCCAGACCCAGTACCGTGCTGATAAGGACTCGTACCGGTGCCCCGATTAGTGTACCAGGATCAGGATGAACATCCGCTGGATAGCGTCCCGCAGGAAGGACGAGCTGCAGAGCCTAGCTAAGGAGTTTGGACTACGAGAAACTGGGACTGTAGAGGACCTACGGAGCCGGATCACCGCATTCATCGCACGCCCTGGGCACCAGGAAGCCGTGCAGGCAAGGCTGGACGAATTGGCTACGCATTTTGGGAACATACCGAGCCCCAGGGACCACCGGAGTCCAGCCACGTCACCCGGGCCAGAGAGCCGGACGAAGATGGAAGACAGCAAGGAGGGACCAAAACTGCGATTAATTGTACCCGAGCTGCCCAGCACGAGCCAAGGATCCACCCACGGATACCGCGAGTCAGCAACCGAGACACCGGCCGCCCAGGACGAGCAACCACAACGAGCTGCCCAAGGACCACTCCAAGGAACCAGACCAGAGGCGTCCAGCAAGAACCACGCGCCAGTACCCACTACCGCTGGATCCCTGGCCACGCCTAGCCACCAGACAACCACGGAAAGAGAACATCCACGTCTTCCTCAGGGACATCGAGTCTCACGCCCCGGAGGGGGTGAGATCTCGTACTCGTTACTGGCGGACAAACTCCACTAGCGTTCATCGAAAGGCTCGAGGAGCGAGTGGAATCATACGGCGGGAGCCCAGAGCAGTTGCCGCGAGCCATCTCCGGTCTCCTTACAGGTAAGGCCGAAGGATGGTTCCGAACTTTTCAGATGCAGGGACAGAATTGGACAGACTTTCGGAAAGAATTCCTAGAATTCTTCCTGCCCCCCAGATACTTCCAGCGGCTGGAAGACACCATACGAAGTCGGGAACAGAAGCCCAAGGAATCCTTCCGGGATTACCTTATCGAGTTGCGTCTGATGATGCAACGAGCCCAGTATACTCGGGAAGAGGAACTCGAGCGGATCTACGAAAATCTTCGTCCGGAGTATCAAATGTATACGCGCAGACAAGATTTCCGATCACTCACAGAATCGACCCAGCTCGTCTCGGCCTACGAAACCGCGCGGGACCGAGACGCACTCCGCAGCATCGGGACCACGCAGAACCATCGACCCCGTGCCGCCTTTACCGGCAATGGAACCAACCCCCAACGGGGCAACACACACGAGACGCCCGGGAAAACCGAGATCGCCAACCGAGGGATCGGCCAGGAGGAAGAGCAAGCGATCGATGTACAACGAGCCCGCCGGAACTGTGGGGAAAACGGCCATTTCAGTGGTGCGTGCACAAACCGACAGAAGCTGTTCTGTTGGGAATGTGGCCACCGAGGGGTCCGGACCATCAACTGCTGCCGGAAACCAGCGTCGGGAAACGGGTCGGGTCTCCGCCCAACTGGGACATGGACGGAGGCGCGCACCCAGGAACAGGAGAAACCCACCCATTAAGCATGACCGGAGGAAGAATCGCTGCCCTGGTGGACATCAATGGGAGAGCATTTGCGGCCACCCTCGACACTGGAGCCACACGATCCTTCATCAGTGAGCGGCTGGCGAAGGAGATAGGGACGACCGAGAACAGGCGAGAGGTGAGGACCAGGATCCGCCTGGCAGATGGAACCAGGAAGGAGATCAACCAAGCGATAGCAGTCACAGTGCGCCTGGATCAGCAAGAAACACAGGTATCTCTTCTTATACTCCCCACGGTATTAGACGACTTCATCTTGGGGCTCGACTTCCTCTGTGGCATCCGCGCAAGGATCCACTGCGGACGGGCATATCTACAGCTGAAGTTGTAGCAGAAACCCGCCGGGACGATACCATCATGCACCGCCCAGCCACGCACACGGTCTGTCACGTTTGCGGACTCCACTGCCATCCGAGACCAGCCGCAGACCAACACCCCACAGCCAACCACGAACCATCCAACCGCAGTGACAGCAAAGCCCTACCAGACACGATCACGCAACAACCCCAGGACTACGCCACCACAACAGGACACGAAGGAAGCTACGACGGAAAGAACTGCGACACAGATGGAACCAACCATGGCCAGTTCCCCAGCACGAAACCCGACACCAACAGGACAACGCAACAAAACGAAGACTTTGGCAGAGACAGCTACGGCTCCACTGGATCAATCCAGGGCCAGCTCGTCGAACCAGGAGTCACCAACAGGACACAGCAGGAAACAAAGGTCTTGGGCAGAGACAGCTACGGCTCCACTGGATCAATCCAGGGCCAGCTCGTCGAACCAGGAGTCACCAACAGGACACAGCAGGAAACAAAGGACTTGGGCAGAGACAGCTACGGCTCCACTGGATCAATCCAGGGCCAGCTCGTCGAACCAGGAGTCACCAACAGGACACAGCAGGAAACAAAGGACTTGGGCAGAGAGAGCTACGGCTCCACTGGATCAATCCAGGTCCAGCTCGTCGAACCAGGAGTCACCCACAGGACACAGCAGGAAACAAAGGACTTGGGCAGAGACAGCTCCGGCTCCACTGGATCAATCCAGGGCCAGCTCATCGAACCAGGAGTCACCAACAGGACACAGCAGGAAGCAAGGGACTTGGGCAGAGACAGCTCCGGCTCCACTGGATCAATCCAGGGCCAGCTCGTCGAACCAGGAGTCACCAACAGGACACAGCAGAAAGCTGAAAACTTCGGCAGAGATAGCTTCGGCGCCGCTGGACCAACCCAGGGCCAGCTCATCGAACCGGGAGTCAGCAACAGGACCCAGGAATCACCAGAATACTCCAGCAAAGATAGCTGCGGCCCCGCGGGACCACTCCAGGGCCAGCTCATCGAACCGGGAGTCACCACGGAGTAACCCAGCACGACAGACATCACGCCAGCCACGAACCCCGACACCACAGGACGAGACCAGAGAGACTTCGACGACGGACTACCAACTGGAGCCATTAGCCGACGCCGAAATAGCCCGGGAACGAAACCCGTTTCGCCCAGCCGACTCGGATGACTACGAGAACGCGATCTTGGCCGCCATTACCGCCCTGGAACTGGAGGACCTATCGCCGTGGCAGCAAGACCCAGACCCCGAACCACCCCCCACGCCGTGGGCCGGCAAGTTTCTGGAAGAAGAACTGGCGAAATTCGACGGACTAGCTGGAGTCTCCCACATCGCCGAACACACGATAACAATGCGAGACGACAGGCCCGTGAAGCAGCGCTATTTCCCGAAGAACCCGGCCATGCAGAAGATCATCAACGCGCAGGTAGACGAGCTGCTACGGGACGGAAGGATCGAGCCATCCCACAGTCCCCACAGCGCCCCAATCGTCTTGGTAGGAAAGAAGACCAGAGAATTGCGAATGTGCGTGGATTATCGACAACTAAATGCCCGCTCGGTGCCGGACGCATATCCGCTGCCACGGATTAGCCACATTCTCGAGAGACTTCGCCACGCTCGCTACATCTCCACGCTGGACCTCAAAAACGGATACTGGCAGATCCCGGTGGCCGAGGGCAGCAGAGAGGCAACAGCATTTACCGTCCCCGGCAGAGGACTCTTCCAGTGGAAGGTCATGCCTTTCGGCCTGCACTCAGCTCCAGCGACGTTCCAGCGAGCGTTGGACAGCGTCATCGGACCCACCATGGAGCCATACGCGTTCGCGTATCTCGACGATATCATCGTCATCGGAGCCACGCTAGAAGAACACATCGACCACCTTCGCGAGGGTTTCAGGAGGCTGCGAGAGGCGAACCTCCGACTGAACAGAAACAAGTGTAGTTTCTTCAGGAAGAGCTTAGTCTACCTCGGCCATGCCATCAGCGAACAAGGCATCCACACGGACCCAGACAAGGTCAGCGCAGTCCAGAAACTAGCACCGCCCACCACACTGAAAGAACTGCGACGCTGCATCGGGATGGCATCCTGGTACCGACGTTTCGTCCCCAACTTCGCCACGGTGGTCCAGCCCATGACCAACCTGCTCAAAAAGGATCAAAAGTGGGAGTGGACAGACGAACAACATCAGGCGTTCGAGACTCTCAAGGAAAGACTCACGCAAGCACCAGTCCTGGCATGCGCCGACTTCGCCGAGCGATTCGTACTCCAAACGGACGCCAGTTCGTATGGCCTCGGAGCAGTATTGTCACAACAGATCGACGGAGCAGAAAGAGTCATCGCCTACGCAAGCCGTCGACTACTCAAGGCAGAGGAAAACTACTCGGCCACCGAGAAAGAGTGCCTTGCCATAGTCTGGGAAATCCGGAAGTTCCGATGCTTTCTGGAAGGATACCACTTCGATGTAATCACGGATCAACTCGCCTTGAAGTGGTTGAACTCCATCGATAATCCAACGGGACGGATCGCCCGCTGGGCCTTGGAGCTCCAGCAATATCGGTTTGACATCCACTACCGCCGAGGAAGCCAGAACGTTGTGGCTGACGCCCTCTCACGACAACCAGTAGAAACCCTGCAGCGAGCGGACGAAGACCGGGAGCCTTGCCCCTGCCCCTGGCTGCAGAGGCTCCGCAAGCGGATCCAGGAACAGCCGGAAGGACACCCGGAGTTCATCATCGAGAGCGACCAAATATACAAACGAGCCAGCAGCAGAACCAGCGAAGAAGACCCTATCAAATGGAAACTATGTGTCCACAGGGACCACCGCCGCCGCGTGCTGGAAGAGTGCCACGACCATCCGACAGCAGGACACCTCGGAATCAGGAAGACAGCGACACGAATAGCCCAGAGGTACTACTGGCCCGGGCTTCACCGAGATATCGCCCGATATATCCAGCAGTGCACCAAGTGCCAGCAGTACAAGGTGAGTCAAACCAAACCAGGAGGGAAGATGCACACCCGCCAAGCCCAAGAACCACTGGACATCGTCTGCGCCGACTTCATTGGACCATTGCCCCGATCCAAACGCGGCAATACTATGTTGCTGGTGTTCTTCGACGCCTTCAGCAAGTGGGCGGAGTTGGTCCCACTACGCAAGGCCACCACCGCCCTACTGGAGACCGCTTTCCGGGAACGGATCCTGAGCCGCTTCGGAACCCCACGGAAATTCGTATGCGACAACGGGACCGAATTCACAAGTCGCTCCTTCCGAAAGTTCTGCAAACTAGCAGGCATGGAATTGGAGTATACGGCGCCCTATACGCCACAACAAAACCCCACCACTCCCCGACCCCGCAAGCAGAACCGGGCAACACCACACAGCATGGACCATCAACAGGAGAACCCAAACGGCCCGATCCCGGACACCAGCTGGGACGACGGGTGGCACGCCAGACTGCAGGAGTGGGACGCGCAGGAGGAGGCGGCAGCCCCGGAAAGAAGGGAGAATCCCGATTGGCAGCCGCTGGACCACGCACCAATGAAGTGGCTATCGCCAGTTCCCACCGACCACAACGCCCCGAACCCGGAACCAACGAGCTGCACGTCCCGAGAGGCCGAACCAGGAAACCCGAGCCAACCAAAGGAGGACAGCGACCTGTCATTGGGCTTGGAAGAGGCAGAGGTGGGCGGACTGCTCACAGCGTTCGAGGAGATGCCCGAGCTAAACGCGCTGCAGGAGGAGCAGGAATGGCCAATCGCCCCAGTCGCCTGGCGGGTAAGCACGCCTGACCGCCGCATCCCGCAAAGCCTGCTGGAAGGCGCCAGCGCTCAGGCAAACGCGGCGCGTCACGGGCGCAGCCGGATTCGCAGCCTAGAACACCACGACGGCCAACGCTTCCGCGTATGCATCAGCGGAAATTTGGTGCACATTTCCCCCCCCCCCACCCCGAAGTAGGAAGGCAGTGTTAGGGCATAAGCCTCCACAACACTGACCACGACACCATCCCCTGAAGGGACCGCCCCGACGGCTTGTTATCTAATTTCATTATTATCTCAGTTCATTATCACTATTATCCGATTTTATTACTTCTATTATTATTAGTATTACCAAGACAAACAACAATGAATCCTTATTTTCACCCATTAAAGTAAGAAATAGGCTAAGAAACCCCAAAACAGTAGGCCTTTTTACTTATTAGAACTAAGAGAACCAACACGTAAGAGAGACGCACACTACGGCCACGCAGCGAAGAGAGACGCACACCACGGCTATACGAAAGCGAAGAGAACCAACACGAAAGAGATACGCTCTTACGCCCACGCAGCCAACGCAAGGAAGAGAACGGCTATACGCAGACGAAAATAGACAACATGAAAGAGAGCGAAGCGGCAGAGAAGCCGCCGATCGGTCTTACGCCCACGCAGCCGAGGAAAAGAGCCGACGGCGAAGCAGGCAATACACACACGCAGCCGAGGCCGGCAGCCGAAGGCGGCGCAGCAGCGAAGCGGCAGAGAAGCTGCGAAAAAGAAAAGCCGAGGCCTGGCACGGTCCAGCGCGAGCCAAGCTCGGGAGTGATCTCGGAGGGCTGAGCCAGACCGGTTGTGCGGCGGAAGCCAAAATAGATGTGAAAAACTAGCCGTGACCGCGCCGTGTACGCAATAAGCCGTGTTCGCCCGCACGCGGTGAATAAAACCAGCTGTGACCGCACCCACGCGGTGTGCAAAGGAAGCCACCTAAGTGACGAGGACCCGCCGTGGGAGAACAGGACCCAAAGAAGGGACACAAGGGTGAGCCACCTCACGTATGTGAGCTCTGGGGGGAAAGATCGGTGCAGTAGGCAGGTATAAGCAGAACATTCCCGCAGTTTCTTTACATATCTATGCCCACATGTTGTTTATGATATTTTTTTTGGCGTTTACTTCCCCGCTGCAGGCGCGGGATTTTAAGTAGGGAAATGATCCGAAAACAATAAAGACACCAACCTCAACCCAATCTCTGTCTCAGAACATTCGCCCGTAGGAGTCACTCACCCCCCTCCCCCTCTCTTCCCTTTTCCCGGGAGGCCCGGCGAAGTGGATGTGAGTCGTGGATTCATGCGGCATTCACCAAGCTGGGTTTTCCCTCTCCTATACCTTTCTCCCCTGGGGACCCGGCGATGCTGGATGTGAGTCGTGGATTCACGCGGCATTCGCAAAGCTGGGTTCCCTCTCCTACACCCTCGCCCGGGGGACCCGGCGACGCAGATGTGAGTCGTGGATCATGCGGCATCTGCTAGGCTGGGCTCCCTCTCCCACACCTTTCCGATCCCTGACCCAAACCCCGTCTCCCGCCACACATGACCCCAACGCACGTCTCTGCAGCACCCAAGCACGGCTTCACCCACGCCTCGTGGCCGGGCCAGGCCCGACCGTCCCACGATCCACCCCACGGGCGCGCTTTCGCCACGAGCGGCTCTCCCCTTAGGTCCTCACACAACAAATTTTTCTGAGGGGAAGGACCGGGCCCTGGACAGACTGAGAAGCTGTACCTAGGCCTGAGAACTTCCTTACAGGCTATAAAAATTATCTGATCTAAACCAGATTCAGCAATCTGATAGATATGGTCGTTATCTATGATTCTGCGTTTTTAGTTTTCTCGAATGTGCAATATTGTGGATGCAACAGATTTTCGTCCTTTGTGGGGGCGGAAGGGGGTGGGGCGAAATTCTGAGATATATGTTTTATAGTGAGATCTAACAGAAGTGCGGATACCAAATTTGGTTACTCTAGCCTTAATAGTCTCTGAGATTTGTGGATGCCACAGATTTTCGTCCTTCGCGGGGCCGGAGGGGGTGTGGCGAAATTTTGACACAAAACGGTCAAGGTCCGATATCACAGGAGTGTGGATACCAAATTTGGTTGCTCTAGCTCTTATGGGTTCTGAGATCCTTGAACTCACATTTTGCAATTGGCAAAACCGACCATGAAACCTGTGTATTAGAGAGAGACAGAGCGAGAAAGAATGAAATTGTTTTCTTGATTCTGGCTATAATAATAATACGATCTGGTTCAGATTTTGCACTCTAAAACATATAGTCATCTTCTACGATTCTGCGTTTTTGGTTTTCTTGTATCTTTAAAATTGTGGATGCCACAGATTTTCGTCCTTTGTGGGGGCGGAAGTGGGCGGGGCGAAGTTTTGAAATATTCTTGTAGCAGTGACATATCACAGAAGTCCGGATCCAAACCATCGTTGCTCTAGCTCCTATAGTCTTTGAGCATTAGGCGATGAAGGGGACGGACAGACGGACGGACGGACAGACAGACAGGGCTCAATCGACTCGGCTATTGATGCTGATCAAGAATATATATACTTTATATATATACACTCAAACTGTGACATCATCGCCAGAACGAACGAGAGTTTTTGAAAAACGATTTTCGAATTTGGGCCGGCAATGGTCACGATCACTTTTTTGATGCCCTAAAAGGAAACGCCGAAGGTGGCTCGTTTTCTCAAGTGTCTATTCTTTCTTTCAAGAAAAGAAAATAAATAAGAAATAAACGAAATAATCGTGCCTGACCGTCAGTCGATCTCCTCAGATAGTGTGCAACAGCAGTAAACGGAGTCCAGTTCCATGTTTACCCAATCGGGTTCGGGAGTAATCCAAGCCTCGCTTCATTTGCATGGACTTTTGGCGTCGAGTGCTTCCGCCCTCACATACCACATTACACATGTACCGAGAGCTGAATTTGCATTTCTTATTATTCTTATCATGTTGTACGAGTACATGATGTAGGCCAGCCAATTGTTTATGAAGTAGTACGAGTAGTACATATGTATATACCCAATATAGAGCATGTATATGCGATGCATGTGTGTGTATCCACTTTAGTTAAGTTAAGCATGTGTCCATGTGTTTGTGAGCTGTCCGTATTTCGGTGCCAGCTAAACATTTCTGTATACAACTATATTTTGTTGCTTTTTATCTGCGGATGCCACTCGGAGGCGGTTCAGCATGAAGTCATGCTTGGTCTCAGCTCCAGCCCCATCTCCTCACGCATTCATCTTAATTACGAAGTTTTTATGATGACAATTTCGGGGCTGCGTTTCACTACAAGTCAAGTATATATTTCACTGTAAAAAAACTTCATTTGTAGATCAAGATTGTAGTTTTTTTCTGCCACACCCGAGTACTTTTTTCTTCATACTAGAATTTTTGGTTATTTCCCTCTGTTTTTCCAGTTTTAATGCCAAGCGTCTCGGGCCAGACCATCGCCTGTTGTTCATTAAGTGCAGCAAAACGCTGAGAATGCATAAAAAAAACGAGAGGGAACGTTGTGAGTTGCTGCGAAAACCGCAACTCTACATTTATACCCGATACTGCAAATTGATTTCTTGCTTTTGGCTACAAAAATGATCCGATCTGATCCAGATTCAGCAATCTGGTCATTATTTTTAGTTTTCTCGCATCTGCAATATTGTGGATGCAACAGATTTTCGTCCTTTGTGGAGCGGAAGGGGGTGGAGCGAAATTCTGAGATATACGTTTTATAGTGAGATCTAACAGAAGTGCGGATACCAAATTTGGTTACTCTAGCGTTAATAGTCTCTGAGATTTGTGGATGCCCCAGATTTTCGTCCTCTGCGGGGGCGGAAGGGGGTGTGGCGAAATTTTGACACAAAACGGTCAAGGTCCGATATCACAGGAGTGTGGATACCAAATTTGGTTGCTCTGGCTCTTATGGGTTCTGAGACCCTTGAACTCATATTTTGCAATTGGCATAACCGACCATGAAACCTGTGTATTAGAGAGAGACAGAGCGAGAAAGAATGAAATTGTTTTCTTGATTCTGGCTATAATAATAATACGATCTGGTTCAGATTTTGCACTTTAAAACATATCCTCTACGATTCTGCGTTTTTGGTTTTCTCGTATCTTTAAAATTGTGGATGCCACAGATTTTCGTCCTTTGTGGGGGCGGAAGTGGGCGGGGCGAAGTTTTGAAATATTCTTGTAGCAGTGACATATCACAGAAGTCCGGATCCAAACCATCGTTGCTCTAGCTCCTATAGTCTTTGAGCATTAGGCGCTGAAGGGGACGGACAGACGGACGGACGGACAGACAGACATGGCTCAATCGACTCGGCTATTGATGCTGATCAAGAATATATATACTTTATGGGGTCGAAAACGATTCCTTCTGGAGGTTACACACATCCACTTTTACCACAAATCTAATATACCCCAATACTCATTTTGAGTATCGGGTATTATAATGCCATAAATTGGATAAGGGAAGGGTATGGTAAAATATCATGTGAGAATGTTATAGCAGTGTAAGAGACAGTACGTATATAGTATAAATTATTGACAGACGATCGGAGAAACGCGGCTGATCCTGTGCAGCTGGACATATACATATTCAGTTTATCGCGTTAAAAACTTTACATTAATCACGTCTGTCCCCCTTCTACTTACTCTTTCCGAAGTGTTGTCATTTGCTGATTTCACTTTTGCAGCTGCACCAACACAAAGAACTTTAGTAGAGGATTCGGTGTGCAACTCAGAGCCAATTTTGTTGGGCAATTTCCTAGGCTCCAGCTCTCTCAGTCTCCAAATTCCAGATGTTCCCACAGACAGAAAGAAGAACAGGGCTGAAAGGTTTATAAATATACATATGTAAGAATGAGTGGATCAGCTGGTCTATTGAGGGGCAGCGGAGATAAGCAACAGCAGTAATAACAGCAGCAGAGGAACAGCTGATTAGCAGCAACAGCAGTAGTAACAGCAGCAGCAACAGCAGTAGTAACAGCAGCAGATCAACAGCGGACAGAGAAGAAGAGGAACCGAGCGAAGCAGTGAAAAGGAGAGAACAGCAGCATACGGACGCGACTCAAGCAGCAGCAGAAAATCAGCAGAAATAAGCCGTAACATTAAGAACTTTTGTAAGCACACATACCAGGCCACCGCGATAATAATACGAATAAACAATACTCTAAAAAATATCTTACTTTTGGGGGCTCAACCAGTCGCGTACTGCCTGTGTAAAGTGGAAAAAATCAAAAATTGTGTGTCTCATGTCTCAGAAGCCGGCAGCAGACGAAGCGAGACGGAAAAGCAAAAATTCATTGCAAAAAAACTGCGCATTAGACTCCCCGAAGCCGCAAGCAGAGGAAGCGAGACAGCGAGTGGGTGAAAAGAAGAACCGAGAAAAAAGGGTTGTTTCAAGCCGGCTGCCCACAAGAGTATTGCGCAGTAGAATTATAATGGAAAATACAAGTGGACCACCAGCCGGGAATATGCAGCAAAACGCGAACGAGGAAGCGATGAGGTCAACACTCCTAGAAGAAAACACACAGACGCTCCAACAGCTGGTTCAACTGCTCTCGATGAAAATAAATGCTGATGAAATAGACAAGAAAAATGATGCAAAGCTGGTAGTGGAAAATTTTGCCAAAATTATTCCAGAATTCAACGGAGAAAATATGTCGGTACAGCAGTGGTTTATTAACTTCGAGCTAAACGCTGAAGCATACGGACTAAATGACAAACAAAAATACGTGCAAGCCCGAGCAAAAATGACAGGTACAGCCGCTCTTTTTCTCGAGTCCACAGCAGTGTATGAGTACGGCCAATTGCGTCACCAACTTTTACAGGAGTTTGAGTGTGAGCGTTTATGCAGTGCGCAAATTCACAATCAATTGTCTATGCGAGTGAAGATGGCCGGCGAAAGTTTTCACGATTATATACTACAGATGAAACGCATTGCTGCACGTTGGACAACAGACACGGAGTCGGTGATTCGATACATCGTCGACGGACTGAATTTAAAAACGGATTATAAGTACACCTTGTATGGATGCAGCTCATACAAGCAGCTGCGAGAGAAGTACGAAATCTACGAAAGAACGCTCGCGGTTGATGGGGGTTTGGCCCGAAACAAAAAGACTCACAGCCGTTCGGAAAGAAGTCCAATTTCACCAAATATGAAAGGAAGCAACACTGCTACAATTGTGGATCCCAGGAGCATCTACGCAAGGATTGCCGAGCTGCATTAAACTGTTTCCGCTGCAATCAGACTGGACACATGTCTAAGGATTGCCCGAGTGCTGCTGCCGTAAACGTTGCATACGAGGAAAAACGCCTGAAGTCTCTTAAAATTAACGACGTGCAAGCCAAGGGGCTCATAGACACCGGTGCAGATGTTTCCCTATTAAAGATGTCAGTGTTCGGCAAAATGAGTGGTATCCATCTGCAAGCCAGTTCGTCAACTTTGAGGGGACTTGGAAACAACATCACACGCTCCGCTGGGCAGTTTACGGCAGAAGTGGAGATCGACGGAATGCGACTGGCACACAAATTCCTTGTGGTGGCCGATCATGCCGTCGGATGCGAATTGTTTCTTGGACACGACTTTATATCCAAGTTCACAATGACATCAACGCCAGGAGGTTATAAGTTTTCTCCCCTGCCGGGGGAGGAAACTTAGGACACCAAACAGATAAGTATTTACAACGTGGTCGAAGCAAATACTGACATAAACATTCCATCGCAGCTCAGAGATGCCGTCCAATCAATGATTCAGGACATTACTGAAAAGAAGCAGACTGCAGTGTGCCCGATCATGCTGAAGATCGTACCGGACGAGAAAATAGCGCCGTTTCGACATTCGCCAAGTCGAGTGGCCATCAGCGAAGCCGACGTTGTCAAGCAGCAGATCGATGAATGGGCCAACGCTGGGATAATACGACGCTCATCATCAAATTTCGCCAGTCGGACTGTAATTCTCAAGAAAAAGGATGGGCCTTCAACGTCAGTTGAACAAGATGGTTTTGAAAGATTGCTTTCAAGTTCCAATCGTTGAAGAGGTGCTGGAAAAACTGGAAAATGCTAAGGTGTTCACCATCATGGACTTAGAAAATGGGTTTTTCCACGTTCCTGTGGAAGAAAGCAGCAAAAAATATACGGCGTTCATAACGAAGGAAGGCCTCTTTGAGTTCAACCGTGCGATTTTCGGTTTTTGCAATTCGCCAGCAGTTTTCATCCGTTTTATAAGTTTTGTATTTCAAAACCTTATAAATGAAAACATTCTTGACCTGTACATGGACGATATCGTTATACACGCTGAAACCGCCGACGAATGCCTGGGAAAGCTGAAGAAGGTTTTTGATGTTGCAGCTGAATACGGGCTGAAGATGAAGTGGAAGAAGTGCCGATTTCTGCAGTCGACCATTACATTTTTGGGTCATCAAGTTGGAGGAGGGGAAATCAAGCCTGGATTGGAGAAAACCAAAGCCGTCAGCAAGTTCCCGATGCCGAAAAACATAAAGGCTGTGCAGTCGTTTTTAGGATTAACTGGGTTTTTCCGTAAATTCATAAGAAACTATTCGCTAATCGCCAAACCACTGACCAATCTGCTGCGAAAAGATGTCCCATTTAAAAGGAGTCTGGAGGAGCAGCAGGCGTTCGCTACATTAAAGGAAGCATTGGTGAAAGAGCCGGTCTTGAAACTTTATCGCAAGAATGCAAAAACCGAGATACACACTGATGCGTCAAAGGACGGGTTTGCAGCGGCGTTGTTACAATGGCACGAAGGACAATTGCATCCGATCTTATTCTGGAGTAAGAAAACCTCGGAGTCTGAAGCACGACAGCATAGCTATATACAGGAAGCCAAAGCAATTTTCCTAGCGTGCAAAAAATTTCGTCAGTACATACTTGGAACCAACTTTAAGCTCGTAACGGATTGCACTGCTTTCAAGCAAACGTTAAGCAAGAAGGACGTTCCGCGGGACGTAGCCCAATGGGTCCTGTACTTGCAGGACTACGACTTTGAAGTGGAACACAGACCAGGAGAACGGCTGAATCATGTGGATTGTCTGAGTAGGTACCCAATTGATGTCATGATGGTATCTTCGGAAGTCACAGCAAGAATTAAGAAAGCCCAGCAGGAGGATACGATGATCAAAGCAGTTTCCGAAATTTTGAAAAGTAAACCATATGGCAAGGCACGGACTTGCTGGCAATACCGAAATCATTAGAAAAAGAAATAATAACCGACGCTCACAACGCAGGACACTTTGCCGCTCAAAAAAACAATGCATACCGTACAGCAGAGCTATTGGATTCCACATCTGGAAGGAAAAGTAATGCAGATCATAGGAAACTGTATGAAATGTATAATCTACAACAAAAAGCTTGGCAAAAAAGAGGGGTTTCTGCATCAAATTGACAAAGGATCACAGCCGCTGTATACTATACACGTGGATCACCTTGGGCCTAGGGATGCTACTTCAAAGCAGTACAAGTACATCTTCGCAATGGTTGATAGCTTCAGTAAGTTCGTATGGATGTATCCCACAAAAACAACAGGAGCAGACGAAGTTCTCAAGAAGTTAAGGGAGTGGTCTGATGTATTTGGTAATCCGGCACGCATAGTAAGCGATCGTGGAGCAGCATTTACATCTTCAAGCTTTGAGGAGTTTGTCAAGGAAAAGAACATCGAACACTATGGAGCTTTTCTGTAGAAAACGAGGACGCATGGTCATCAGGGACTGATGACTAATCAGGATGACTGAGTGTAAGAAGGAGTGGGCCAGCTGGCCTTTTGAGGGGGCAGCGGAGATAAGCAACAGCAGTAATAACAGCAGCAGAGGAACAGCTGATTAGCAGCAACAGCAGTAGTAACAGCAGCAGCAACAGCAGTAGTAACAGCAGCAGATCAACAGCGGACAGAGAAGAAGAGGAACCGAGCGAAGCAGTGAAAAGGAGAGAACAGCAGCACACGGACGCGACTCAAGCAGCAGCAGAAAATCAGCAGAAATAAGCCGTCACATTAAGAACTTTTGTAAGCACACATACCAGGCCACCGCGATAATAATACGAATAAACAATACTCTAAATAATATCTTACATATAAATTCACTCAAAGAAACAATGAGAAGTCGAAACAGTTTTCGAATCGCGAATGAAGATAATCTCATTATTATTTTTCTTTTAAAACTAGTAATAATGTCGTTGGACTCCCTTTCCTTTGTGACACACTTTATTCTCAAATTCCAGAATGATACGAGGACTTTTTTTTTACCAGTGTTATAGTATATACATATGTGAGCTCCAAGAGAAGGGGGAATAAAATTCCACTCCAGACTCCGTATACTCTGTGATTTCGACTGGTTTCCGTAGATGAATCTTCTTTTTAAGAGTTTAAGGGCAATTTGTGTTTTCCGAAGCTTTTCGCAATAAGTATAGATTACCTTGACTACATCAATATTTCTGACAGTAGTGCTCTTAATTGCTAGGGTCAGATGCGACTGAGAGAGGAGTTGCTCACCTTTGAAATCGTTTGCTGTTAAGTTTTCTGTTAATTATTGTGATATTACGCCATTCTGTCAACCGATGTCTTAGTAAGACTTTGGGTCGAGCTTCAGCTTGGACAAACAATGAATTTGTTTGTCAATTGCTTGGGCAATACTCGTACTCAGGTGGAAAAACAAATACCAGAATGGGGAAGAAGTTAAGATGGGAGACAAGAAAATATCAAATAAAGGGCCAATTAAGGAAGGTGATTGTGCGATTCTGTTTATCTTATCAACGACAAATTTTGACCCCAGGGGCGTCATTTACAATCCTCAATTTGTTTGCATACTAAAGCAACATTAGCCGAAGAGCTACCTACAAAAGAGAAGACGATGTTTCCTGATTCCCAATTCGTAGGCTATTGATAAACAATCAGTGGGGGAATATTCAAATTAGCCAGGTCTCATGTGTGATTAGCCGATTTCTCACACATTCCAAGCATCAAAGCAGACAGCAGACAGAACGGAACAGAACAGAACAGAACACAACAGAGCGGAGAAGACGTTGAGCTGACGGCTGGAGGGATCAGATCCCACAGAAGAAGCCGCCTTGAAATTTACGAAAAGAGCCGCCTATAAATCGCAAGATTTCAGCACTGCCCAGGGCTTTATCTAAAGCTCCATTCGGAACAGTATTCAAAGCATAAAGCGTAACCAATTGATTGCTAATTAATATTGATGTGTCGATTATTTTATGATTATTCTTTATGATCGTTAAATTTTGATATACCAAAAGGCGAGCGAGATCGAACATCAAACTTGATTCAAATTTGTAGATCACTTTGAACAATCAAGCCACTCCCAGAGTACTTCTCAGGCCTTGTCTTACCTTGTCTTCAGTTGGATTGTTATAATTTAATAACTACACGGGAGGGCAAATTAAGTCTGTAGTTCGGGTACCACAAAAACCACTTAAAGACGCTTTCTTTAATTGCCCCCAAAACGAAGATTTGGTTTTTATTTTTCGGGAAACCTGTGGGGTAGCTTTCGGCTGCGGATGTGGCTGTGACTGTGGCTCTGACTGTGGCTCTGCCTCCAGCTGCTGGCCAGCTCCATGGACAGACAGTCATTTGTGTGAAAATCATCGTAGCATGAAGCGTTGTCAAATACCGTTTGTTGCGGGGGTCGGTCCACTCTCGTGCCTTTGTTTCGGCCATTTCAAGGTCTGTACAGAAACCGTCTGTTGGGTCAGACCTCCCTCCATTGACCAGAGCAGAGCTCTAACAATGCGGGTTCTGGCATCATTTTCATAGAAACGGCATTAGAAGTTACTCATACGCAGCGTGGGTTGGATAAGATTAACGAAAGCCCACATAGACATAGCTCATCCTCCCCATTCTGACTTGACTCTTTGCAGACAGCAGAATGAGCTCTAACAACTGCGGTTTCATCGATCCGCAGGGCCAGTTAGCGCAGCCCTCGCTAATCGGGACATACGGGAATTCCACACTGCCCTGGACAGCGGTGCCCAGGCCAATCGCCAGGACGATCGAATGCCTCTCAGGTGGGCTCCTGCATTCAACTGCTGCTCGAGTACGGAGCCTCTCCGAGTTTGGTGGATCAGGGCTAGTTCACGCCCCTCCACCATGTGCTGAAGAATAGAAAGATTGAGGCAGGCACTAAGCTGGAGCTGATCCGACTTTTCCTGAAACAACCACAGTTGGACATTGACAGCTATCGGAACGGGCAGGTACGCCAGATGCTGAGGGATCAGTATCCGGAACTGCCGTTGCCGGAGCTGCGCGAGGCCGGAGCAGAGATCGACTGCGAGCGACTCCTCCGCACGCTGCGGGACGGAGACGAGAACCAGTTCGAGCAACAGTTCGCGGAGTACCACCAGAACGTCAGCGGAAACGCAGACAACCAATGCAATGCCAACCAGGAGGAGTATCAGTCCCTGCTGGCGGAGAGTATGAAGCGGGGCAAGCAGCGAGCCTTTGAGGCCATCCTCGAGACGGGCATCAACATTAATCCTTCAAAATTGAGCGACATCAGCCCCGTGGAGTTGGCCGTAATCTGGGGCAACCACAGGGCGCTAGAGAAGCGGTTGAAGCATCCGCAGCTGAGGCTGACATCGCATTCCAAGCTGCTGAACGCGGTTATCAGTCGCCTGGGTGAGCAGCCGCTGGACGACTTCTGTGACCACCAGCGCTGCTTCCAGCTGCTGCTCGAGAGCGATCGTGTGGACATCAATGAGGCGGACAAGGCTGGCCTGGTCTGCTTCTACGGCAGGGAGCGTACATCGGGGCGAGAAGCGCGTTCGGAGATCTTCCCATAAAGGAGATGGACCCGAAAGTGCTGGAGGAGCACTTCGATTCCTGCATCACCACCAACGGGGAGAAGCCCGGTGACCAGAGTTTCGAGATCATCATCAACTACAAGAATCTGATGAGACGCCAGCGAGAGCCCGGGCAGTCGGACAAGCGGAGCATTGGCCATCCTCACCAATTGGAGGACGAGATGACTCCAATCGCATACATCGCCGATTCCAAGGAGCTGCGTTACCTGCTGCAGTACCCGCTAATCTCGAGTTTCCTCTTCCTCAAGTGGCACCGCCTCTCGGTGATCTTCTATCTGAACTTTCTACTCTACTCTCTCTTCACTGCCTCCATTATCACGCATACGCTCCTTAAGTTCCACGAAAGCGACCACACGGGCCTGACTGCCCTCTTCGGCCTGTTCTCTTGGATAGGGATTGTGTATCTCATGATCCGAGAGGTCATACAGCTTGCCATGTCGCCGCTGCTGTACTTCAGGTCCATCACGAACCTGATGGAGGTGGCTCTCATTGTCTTGTCGATCCTAACCTGCATGGAAGCCAGCTACGACAAGGAGACGCAGCGCATACTGGCCGTCTTCACCATTCTGCTGGTGTCCGTGGAGTTCAGCCAGCTGGTTGGCTCCCTGCCAGTACTCTCAATTTCGACGCACATGCTCATGCTGCGCGCCGTCTCCAGCAGCTTCATCAAGAGCTTTGCTCTCTACTCGATCTTTGTGCTTACGTTTAGTCTGTGCTTCTACATACTGTTTGGCAAGCCCCAGGTGGATTCCTCCTCTCCGAAGGACAGCACGCCAGAGCCAGCAAAGGAGGGAGAAGATGATGGTCACTTCAACACATTCTCCGTGCCCATCGAGGCGCTCATCAAGACGATTGTGATGCTCACGGGAGAATTTGATGCCGGTGACATAAAGTTTGACAGCGTCTACACTTACCTGATCTTCCTGCTCTTTGTGTTCTTCATGACCATTGTGCTGTTCAATCTCCTGAATGGTCTGGCTGTCAGCGATACTCAGGTGGGTTTATATTTCCTTTTCTTCCTCGGCTTTATCCAACTGTTTTCTCCCCTCTCTTTTCCCACAGGCCATCAAGGCCCAGGCGGAACTGAACGGCGCCATTGTCCGCACCAATCTGCTGACGAGCAAGTTCTCACTGGCCGAGATAGACACGCTCAGACCTCATCGTTCCAGTTGAACAAAGGCAGTCGGTTCGCTCGAGGAAGACCATGAGCTAGTCACCGGTTCAATCGTAATTTTCTTCATGCTTTTCTTGAGTTTCACGCCCTCGTGGCTTTTCCCACACTTGGGACCCCACTAGGCAGAAAAGCGAAAGGAGAGAAAATCTTCACTGATGAATCGCCTGATCGGATCGGATGGGCTGTTATATACTCACAACACATACTCATTGGCCGCATTTGCGAATCGCTGGGCTGTGAAAAAGCTTGAATTGAAAGAGTGTCGGCACTTCGGTGTGCCAAAGATACATATCTTTACCCCTTGAATCAGCTCGTGTTGATTTTTCTGCCGTGCATTGCACTTTTGAGCTCAGGTCCTAAACGAGAGTCACACACCACACACATGCACATTATTATCATTATCATCATCATTATGATAATGACTGTGAGCGAACGAATGCTGATGAAGCCTCATTGTCAATGTCGAAAGTTATGGGATTGGTTAAGGAAACCCAAGGTGGGATATGAAAAGTATTGCGTTCTGCTCTGGCATAGGATCCCAGCTTTAATATTAGGGGGATTCCCCTTCCAAGCAACGATGCGACAATCAACGGACATTGATTAACAACTGTATGTACATATGCATCTACAGTGGGTACACAGCAAGGCAGGCGCGATTAGATACAGGCCAGCGCCGAGCAGCGTAGACACCCAGTACCCTGCCACCCTCCGAGGGAAACAGAGAGCGATGAAGGGGGATCTGTGTGTGCGTATCCAATGAATTAATATTTCATTCTTCTAGACGAAGTTCTCAAGAAGTTAAGGGAGTGGTCTGATGTATTTGGTAATCCGGCACGCATAGTAAGCGATCGTGGAGCAGCATTTACATCTTCAAGCTTTGAGGAGTTTGTCAAGGAAAAGAACATCGAACACTATGGAGCTTTTCTGTAGAAAACGAGGACGCATGGTCATCAGGGACTGATGACTAATCAGGATGACTGAGTGTAAGAAGGAGTGGGCCAGCTGGCCTTTTGAGGGGGCAGCGGAGATAAGCAACAGCAGTAATAACAGCAGCAGAGGAACAGCTGATTAGCAGCAACAGCAGTAGTAACAGCAGCAGCAACAGCAGTAGTAACAGCAGCAGATCAACAGCGGACAGAGAAGAAGAGGAACCGAGCGAAGCAGTGAAAAGGAGAGAACAGCAGCACACGGACGCGACTCAAGCAGCAGCAGAAAATCAGCAGAAATAAGCCGTAACATTAAGAACTTTTGTAAGCACACATACCAGGCCACCGCGATAATAATATAGTATATACATATGTGAGCTCCAAGAGAAGGGGGAATAAAATTCCACTCCAGACTCCGTATACTCTGTGATTTCGACTGGTTTCCGTAGATGAAGCAAATGTTTAAGAGTTTAAGGGCAATTTGTGTTTTCCGAAGCTTTTCGCAATAAGTATAGATTACCTTGACTACATCAATATTTCTGACAGTAGTGCTCTTAATTGCTAGGGTCAGATGCGACTGAGAGAGGAGTTGCTCACCTTTGAAATCGTTTGCTGTTAAGTTTTCTGTTAATTTTTATTAATAATTGCGTTCTGCTCTGGCATAGGATCCCAGCTTTAATATTAGGGGGATTCCCCTTCCAAGCAACGATGCGACAATCAACGGACATTGATTAACAACTGTATGTACATATGCATCTACAGTGGGTACACAGCAAGGCAGGCGCGATTAGATACAGGCCAGCGCCGAGCAGCGTAGACACCCAGTACCCTGCCACCCTCCGAGGGAAACAGAGAGCGATGAAGGGGGATCTGTGTGTGCGTATCCAATGAATTAATATTTCATTCTACAACGCAGTTGTCTGAGTTAGTTGGGCACACACACGCATGGTACATATATGCTGGCAGCGTTCCCATTCAATCTACTCGACGGCTGATGCACGCCAGTAGCCCCCGCTGGAAACTTCAGCAGATTCTGGAACGCAGAGGATGCGGGCTATCAGCGACAGGGGAATACTACTAAGCAGAAAGAGAAGGCGAGTTCATATTATTGCCAATTTAATGCAAGAAAAATAAAGAGAGTGGAGTGGGCGATGCCAAAGGCAGAAGAAAGAAAGGCCGTAAACCAAAAGAAGAAGGCCTGTCTCGCTCTCTCTCGTGGGAATTGACTTTGAATTTCGAATATTTCGGGTTCTATTTTCATTGCGGCCAAAAACGGAGAGATGATTCCGTGTATTGCGATGCCAGCATCAACGAAAACAGATGCCCAAATGGAAGTGCAAACATGGAGGGGTGGAGTGTCGGGCGTGTGGCCGTGTGTCTTTTGTCAGTTTGTGATTGGATACTGCTTGCTGCTTTCTGCTCGATGGCTGCCCCTAGAGCACGAGGTGCAGGCGTATCGGGAACACCAGCTGCTCGACGGTCTTCTTCAGGAGCGCCGCCAGGGACAGGATGAATCCCAGGAGGCTGAGGGAGAACAGCCAGGGCGTGGTCATGAGCACGGCAAAGAAGACGAGCGTCTCGTCGCCCCGGGCATTGGCCATGCGCCACAGCAACTGGCGCTGGATGGTGCGCAGCTTGAACTTGCTGTTCCACAATCGGTGGCGCTTCGAGCCGACGGTTTCGTTGAAGCCCACGGTCTTCTCGACCAGCCAGAACACCGCGCAGCACAGCAGTTGCAGCACCAGCAGCACGACCTTGACCACAGCGGTCTCCAAGACGAGGTGGTACAAGGCCACCATGCGCTGACGGTGCTCCGGCTGCATTGTGGAGAGCACGACTGCGCCGAGGGACTCCAGCGGGGAGACCCTGGGGGAAGGGCCGTCGGAGAGCTCCTCCCACTCCGAGTCCGACTCGGTGCGCTCTATCGAGCTGAACTCGCTCTGGCTCTGACAGGTCTGGCTCTGACAGGTCTGGCTCTGACAGGAGCACGACTCCTCCTCTTGGTCCTCCTCGGTGGGCATCGAGTAGTCGCCCTCGTAGCGGCAGTCGGAATACTCTTCGTGGGGGTCGTCGTAGTAGTCTCCGCGGCTGTCCGGAGAAGCGCCGCCTGTCCAGAGGGAGCTCAACACGGGCGGTGGTCCCATCGAAGCCATCTTTGGCACAGCATTGAATCTGCAGGGGAGCCGGGGGTAAGTTATGTCCTGGGGGGAAGGGGAGTCTGGGCTGCTGCCGCTCACCCATCTGAATCCCCCATCGGAGGGAAGGTGGGGGGTGAGCGTGACCTATTGGACCCATTGGGCGGGACAGCAGAGGACTGGTGTGGATTTGGCCTAGGAAGGGCATCGCATTGAGTCCATTCTTGTCGGCGGAACCTTCGGGGGGACCTGCAGCCCCGGCTGCTGCTGCTGCTGCTGGTCGGTAAAGACAAAGGATCCCATGGATCCGAAAATACCCCGCGAGCGGGTGAATGGGGAACGTGGATTGTTAATAGTTGGATTCATCTTATTCCAGCACCTGTGAGGAAATATTCGTTCATGGGCTTTGTTTTGTATTTGTATTTTTATTTACTTTATGTTCCCTGTGCTTTCGATATTTGCTGCCGTTCTCTGTGTTGTGCCGCTCTCTCCAGATATTCGTACTGAATGATTTCCAGAGCCAGTTCTGAACGGCTCCAAGTGATAGTTCAGGGCCCACTTCTATGTTGTGTTTCGAATCACAGGTCAGGTGACGTACTTTCCCTGGGCAGAGCTGCGACTTGCAATAGTTGATCGGCTTTGTTGGTTTGGGATAGGACTTGCGATAAATACCATGCCACCATACTCCTTGGTGTGGCCGAAATGTTGGCTACCATTCTGGGATTAAGGAGTTAAGGGTTAAGGGTTAAGGAGAGTGTGGGTGGGGGGGGGGAGTTGGGGTATATTTTTGCTTAACTTTACATATTCCTTAAGCTGCTGTTTTGTGTCACAGCCAACCTGTCATTTGTACATTAAATTGCTGCTCGAGAGATCTCTTTGGAGTCCTCTGTTCCCCGGCACTCATCCCCCTCTACTCCCTCTCCCCCTTTTGGTGGTGTCATGGGTTAAGCATTTGCTGTGTTCGGCATTCAATTTGTGGCTTGATTTCTTACCTTTTATGATGCGCTATACGGCTGTAATCCATGTAGGACATGCACTTTGTTTATCCATTCAAAGGCGCTAAAGAGGGTAGTCCTGTAATCCGTCGCAATTGTCGTGTTTCGATGAGGACATAAACGAACTCAATCTGTTCGAGCCGTATCAGGACAAAGAGGCAGAGGAACATCTGCCGTGTGGACCGCTGGACCGGCTGGTTAGTACATTGCCTATGGATGTTGACGACGACGACACTGAAGGTGAGTAGATTGTGGCAATTACATTGGAGCAGGTGAATCAGACTTTTCTTCCTCCAGGTATCGTCAGTAACGATGATCTGGTCAACGATATTGGTCGCCTTCAAGCGAGCAATGAATTGCACAAAAGTACAGGCCCCCGAAAATCTGGTAACGGACGCATTGGAAGAACTGAAAATGCAAGGAAACATAATGAATGGACGCATTAACATGACTGTAAATTTACAGAAACTAAGCGACTCAGAATTTTCCATTTACATGGATGAGTATCACATGCCGTGGTACCAATATGCAAAAAAAGGACCGGTACATAAATGGAAAATTCTTGCAGTCGCTGCAATCCCAATTAACGGGAATGAAATTCATTATTTGTATTTCCACATTTGTCCCGTTTCCAAAACATCTGCACTAGGCAGGAATGCGGTCAAGGAAGGAGTCGATTTAGTATTGAGGGAGGTTGAGAGTGGGGGCTTGTCAAGTCAACTGTTGGCAGTTGGATCCGACCACTGCTTGGCAAATTTCATGCCGTGCAAAAGTGTAAGGGGAAAATTCCCCATATTGTGGGATCTGCCCCACCTCAAAAAGGTTATCCTAAAAAATGATATACACGAGGATGTGTTGTTGTCAAATATGTATGTCAAGGAATACAGGAAAGAAAATTACAAGAGTATCTTTGAGGCTACGAAGTCGGTAGACAACTTGCCCGACTACCTAATGTCTGATAAAGTTAAAGAAATCATTAAAAATGAAATAATGAACTTATTACGCGCTGTTGAAAAACATTTCGAATTTAGAAACGAACCAATATGTTTTAACAACATGAACAGCAATACCTTCGAGGAACGTGGCAAGCATTTATCAACAATTTTTATAAACATAATGTAAGTATCGTTTAAAGAAGATTTCAACAGAAACCCAGTATATTATGCTACAACTGTAGTGTTCATGGCTCTCCAAATAATGGACCAAAAAATTAGAAAATATTTTGTAGTATGTAGTATAATTATATTAATTTTAATAATAATAACAATAATAATAATTTGTTTTTATTTTATTTATTTTATGTAGTATGTATTATACATGTACTATACATAATTCATGTATTTTCAGCTGTAGAATGTAGAATATTTTCAGCCTGTACAAGATTTTCAGCTGTAGAATGTAGAATATTTCAGCCTGTACAAGATTTTCAGCTGTAGAATGTAGAATATTTTTAGCCTGTACAAGATTTTCAGCTGTAGAATGTATAATATTTCAGCCTGTACAAGATTTTCAGCTGTAGAAGCCTGTACAAGATTTTCAGCTGTAGAATGTAGAATATTTTCAGCCTGTACAAGATTTTCAGCTGTAGAATGTAGAATATTTCAGCCTGTACAAGATTTTCAGCTGTAGAAGCCTGTACAAGATTTTTAGCTGTAGTGTTCAATTTTTGTTTGTTGTTTGATTGATTTTTGAATTGATTGTTGTTGTTTGATTGATTTTGTTGTTCTGAAGGCTTGATCCACCGGTGACCAGGGACGCAGGATGGCTCTAAGCTATAGTATTTATTGTACGAGAAATAATCAACTAGCACAGCAATAGCATTTAACCCGTATTCAGAGCAGACTGTAAGTTTAAGTTAGTCTGAAATTGTTTTTATTAACATACGAATAATGAAATTAAACAAAACCCTTAATAATTTGTTGTCAGTAAGTAAGTAGTATATAATAGTTATATAGACAGTAAATATTGTATAAACGAATATCTTTACTGTATGTAAATATTTTGTAATTGCAAATGTTAGATTTATGCATTCTTGAATTTTCATTTCTTTTTCTTTTCGTTATAATAGTTTTATTATCTTTAATTGGTTTTCTGTTTTCTGTTTTCGTTTTGTTTTTTTTTTTTGCATTTGATATGATTCGGTTCAAAATGTGTGTGTTGTTTACGCATATATTTTGGTTAATGGTTCTTAATCTTGTTCGTTACTCTTTTATTACCCTTTTTGTATATCTTTTGTTTTATAAATTAATCTTTAGCTAAGCTGAGGAGCGTAGCGTATCTGATCAAATCAATCAAAAGTTGATGGGTCTAAGGGGCTAGCTAACGAGGCAGTCAATGGCAATGGCAATGGAAATCCAAATGGAAATTTATGCAAACCATGCGGCAGAACTAAAAAAAAAACTAAACTAAAAACGCAGAATCATAGACGAGGGGGAACGTTGTGAGTTGCTGCGGACACCGCAACTCTACAGTTATACCTGATACTAAGTCAGTATGGCTCTCCTCCGGCAGACGCCTCTACAGAAAATCAGTCTGAGCGTGACGTCGGGCGCTGCGTAGCCACTGCAAATTGATTTGTTCCTTTTGGGTATAAAAATTATCTGATCTAAACCAGATTCAGCAATCTGATAGATATGGTCGTTATCTATGATTCTGCGTTTTTAGTTTTCTCGAATGTGCAATATTGTGGATGCAACAGATTTTCGTCCTTTGTGGAGCGGAAGGGGGTGGGGCGAAATTCTGAGATATACGTTTTATAGTGAGATCTAACAGAAGTGCGGATACCAAATTTGGTTACTCTAGCCTTAATAGTCTCTGAGATTTGTGGATGCCACAGATTTTCGTCCTTTGCGGGGGCGGAAGGGGGTGTGGCGAAATTTTGACACAAAACGGTCAAGGTCCGATATCACAGGAGTGTGGATACCAAATTTGGTTGCTCTAGCTCTTATGGGTTCTGAGATCCTTGAACTCATATTTTGCAATTGGCAAAACCGACCATGAAACCTGTGTATTAGAGAGAGACAGAGCGAGAAAGAATGAAATTGTTTTCTTGATTCTGGCTATAATATTTATACGATCTGGTTCAGAATTTGCCCTCTAGAAGATATAGTCATCTTCTACGTTTTTGGTTTTCTCGTATCGTCGAAATTGTGGATGCCAAAGATTTTCGACCTTTGTGGGAGCGGAAGTGGGCGGGGCAAAGTTTTGAAATTTTCTTGTAGCAGTGACATATCACAGAAGTCTGGATCCAAAACATCGTTGCTATAGCTCTTATAGTCTTTGAGCACTAGGCGCTGAAGGGGACGGACAGACGGACAGACGGACGGACGGACAGACGGACGGACGGACAGACGGACAGACAGACATGGCTCAATCGACTCGGCTATTGATGCTGATCAAGAATATATATACCTTATGGGGTCACACTTTTGAGTGTGAGCGTTTATGCAGTGCGCAAATTCACAATCAATTGTCTATGCGAGTGAAGATGGCCGGCGAAAGTTTTCACGAATATATACTACAGATGAAACGCATTGCTGCACGTGGGACAACAGACACGGAGTCGGTGATTCGATACATCGTCAACGGACTGAATTTAAAAACGGATTATAAGTACACCTTGTATGGATGCAGCTCATACAAGCAGCTGCGAGAGAAGTACGAAATCTACGAAAGAACGCTCGCGGTTGATGGGGGTTTGGCCCCGAAACAAAAAGACTCACAGCCGTTCGGAAAGAAGTCCAATTTCACCAAATATGAAAGGAAGCAACACTGCTACAATTGTGGATCCCAGGAGCATCTACGCAAGGATTGCCGAGCTGCATTAAACTGTTTCCGCTGCAATCAGACTGGACACATGTCTAAGGATTGCCCGAGTGCTGCTGCCGTAAACGTTGCATACGAGGAAAAACGCCTGAAGTCTCTTAAAATTAACGACGTGCAAGTCAAGGGGCTCATAGACACCGGTGCAGATGTTTCCCTATTAAAGATGTCAGTGTTCGGCAAAATGAGTGGTATCCATCTGCAAGCCAGTTCGTCAACTTTGAGGGGACTTGGAAACAACATCACACGCTCCGCTGGGCAGTTTACGGCAGAAGTGGAGATCGACGGAATGCGACTGGCACACAAATTCCTTGTGGTGGCCGATCATGCCGTCGGATGCGAATTGTTTCTTGGACACGACTTTATATCCAAGTTCACAATGACATCAACGCCAGGAGGTTATAAGTTTTCTCCCCTGCCGGGGGAGGAAACTTAGGACACCAAACAGATAAGTATTTACAACGTGGTCGAAGCAAATACTGACATAAACATTCCATCGCAGCTCAGAGATGCCGTCCAATCAATGATTCAGGACATTACTGAAAAGAAGCAGACTGCAGTGTGCCCGATCATGCTGAAGATCGTACCGGACGAGAAAATAGCGCCGTTTCGACTTTCGCCAAGTCGAGTGGCCATCAGCGAAGCCGACGTTGTTAAGCAGCAGATCGATGAATGGGCCAACGCTGGGATAATACGACGCTCATCATCAAATTTCGCCAGTCGGACTGTAATTCTCAAGAAAAAGGATGGGACTTCAACGTCAGTTGAACAAGATGGTCTTGAAAGATTGCTTTCAAGTTCCAATCGTTGAAGAGGTGCTGGAAAAACTGGAAAATGCTAAGGTGTTCACCATCATGGACTTAGAAAATGGGTTTTTCCACGTTCCTGTGGAAGAAAGCAGCAAAAAATATACGGCGTTCATAACGAAGGAAGGCCTCTTTGAGTTCAACCGTGCGATTTTCGGTTTTTGCAATTCGCCAGCAGTTTTCATCCGTTTTATAAGTTTTGTATTTCAAAACCTTATAAATGAAAACATTCTTGACCTGTACATGGACGATATCGTTATACACGCTGAAACCGCCGACGAATGCCTGGGAAAGCTGAAGAAGGTTTTTGATGTTGCAGCTGAATACGGGCTGAAGATGAAGTGGAAGAAGTGCCGATTTCTGCAGTCGACCATTACATTTTTGGGTCATCAAGTTGGAGGAGGGAAATCAAGCCTGGATTGGAGAAAACCAAAGCCGTCAGCAAGTTCCCGATGCCGAAAAACATAAAGGCTGTGCAGTCGTTTTTAGGATTAACTGGGTTTTTCCGTAAATTCATAAGAAACTATTCGCTAATCGCCAAACCACTGACCAATCTGCTGCGAAAAGATGTCCCATTTAAAAGGAGTCTGGAGGAGCAGCAGGCGTTCGCTACATTAAAGGAAGCATTGGTGAAAGAGCCGGTCTTGAAACTTTATCGAAAGAATGCAAAAACCGAGATACACACTGATGCGTCAAAGGACGGGTTTGCAGCGGCGTTGTTACAATGGCACGAAGGACAATTGCATCCGATCTTATTCTGGAGTAAGAAAACCTCGGAGTCTGAAGCACGACAGCATAGCTATATACAGGAAGCCAAAGCAATTTTCCTAGCGTGCAAAAAATTTCGTCAGTACATACTTGGAACCAACTTTAAGCTCGTAACGGATTGCACTGCTTTCAAGCAAACGTTAAGCAAGAAGGACGTTCCGCGGGACGTAGCCCAATGGGTCCTGTACTTGCAGGACTACGACTTTGAAGTGGAACACAGACCAGGAGAACGGCTGAATCATGTGGATTGTCTGAGTAGGTACCCAATTGATGTCATGATGGTATCTTCGGAAGTCACAGCAAGAATTAAGAAAGCCCAGCAGGAGGATACGATGATCAAAGCAGTTTCCGAAATTTTGAAAAGTAAACCATATGACAACTTTAAGTTGAAAGCTGGTCTCGTGTACAAAGTGGTGCAAGGCACGGACTTGCTGGCAATACCGAAATCATTAGAAAAAGAAATAATAACCGACGCTCACAACGCAGGACACTTTGCCGCTCAAAAAAACAATGCATACCGTACCGCAGAGCTATTGGATTCCACATCTGGAAGGAAAAGTAATGCAGATCATAGGAAACTGTATGAAATGTATAATCTACAACAAAAAGCTTGGCAAAAAAGAGGGATGTCTGCATCAAATTGTCAAAGGATCACAGCCGCTGTATACTATACACGTGGATCACCTTGGGCCTGTGGATGCTACTTCAAAGCAGTACAAGTACATCTTCGCAATGGTTGATAGCTTCAGTAAGTTCGTATGGATGTATCCCACAAAAACAACAGGAGCAGACGAAGTTCTCAAGAAGTTAAGGGAGTGGTCTGATGTATTTGGTAATCCGGCACGCATAGTAAGCGATCGTGGAGCAGCATTTACATCTTCAAGCTTTGAGGAGTTTGTCAAGGAAAAGAACATCGAACACTATGGAGCTTTTCTGTAGAAAACGAGGACGCATGGTCATCAGGGACTGATGACTAATCAGGATGACCGAGTGTAAGAAGGAGTGGGCCAGCTGGCCTTTTGAGGGGGCAGCGGAGATAAGCAACAGTAGTAATAACAGCAGCAGAGGAACAGCTGATTAGCAGCAACAGCAGTAGTAACAGCAGCAGCAACAGCAGTAGTAACAGCAGCAGCAACAGCAGTAGTAACAGCAGCAGATCAACAGCGGACAGAGAAGAAGAGGAACCGAGCGAAGCAGTGAAAAGGAGAGAACAGCAGCATACGGACGCGACTCAAGCAGCAGCAGAAAATCAGCAGAAATAAGCCGTAACATTAAGAACTTTTGTAAGCACACATACCAGGCCACCGCGATAATAATACGAATAAACAATACTCTAAATAATATCTTACATATAAATTCACTCAAAGAAACAATGAGAAGTCGAAACAGTTTTCGAATCGCGAATGAAGATAATCTCATTATTATTTTTCTTTTAAAACTAGTAATAATGTCGTTGGACTCACTTTCCTTTGTGACACACTTTATTCTCAAATTCCAGAATGATACGAGTACTTTTTTTTTACCAGTGTTATAGTATATACATATGTGAGCTCCAAGAGAAGGGGGAATAAAATTCCACTCCAGACTCCGTATACTCTGTGATTTCGACTGGTTTCCGTAGATGAAGCAAATGTTTAAGAGTTTAAGGGCAATTTGTGTTTTCCGAAGCTTTTCGCAATAAGTATAGATTACCTTGACTACATCAATATTTCTGACAGTAGTGCTCTTAATTGCTAGGGTCAGATGCGACTGAGAGAGGAGTTGCTCACCTTTGAAATCGTTTGCTGTTAAGTTTTCTGTTAATTATTGTGATATTACGCCATTCTGTCAACCGATGTCTTAGTAAGAATTTGGGTAGAGCTTCAGCTTGGACAAACAATGAATTTGTTTGTCAATTGCTTGGGCAATACTCGTACTCAGGTGGAAAAACAAATACCAGAATGGGGAAGAAGTTAAGATGGGAGACAAGAAAATATCAAATAAAGGGCCAATTAAGGAAGGTGATTGTGCGATTCTGTTTATCTTATCAACGACAAATTTTGACCCCAGGGGCGTCATTTACAATCCTCAATTTGTTTGCATACTAAAGCAACATTAGCCGAAGAGCTACCTACAAAAGAGAAGACGATGTTTCCTGATTCCCAATTCGTAGGCTATTGATAAACAATCAGTGGGGGAATATTCAAATTAGCCAGGTCTCATGTGTGATTAGCCGATTTCTCACACATTCCAAGCATCAAAGCAGACAGCAGACAGAACGGAACAGAACAGAACAGAACACAACAGAGCGGAGAAGACGTTGGGCTGACGGCTGGAGGGATCAGATCCCACAGAAGAAGACGCCTTGAAATTTACGAAAAGAGCCGCTTATAAATCGCAAGATTTCAGCACTGCCCAGGGCTTTATCTAAAGCTCCATTCGGAACAGTATTCAAAGCATAAAGTGTAACCAATTGATTGCTAATTAATATTGATGTGTCGATTATTTTATGATTATTCTTTACGATCGTTAAATTTTGATATACCAAAAGGCGAGCGAGATCGAACACCAAACTTGATTCAAATTTGTAGATCACTTTGAACAATCAAGCCACTCCCTGAGTACTTCTCAGGCCTTGTCTTACCTTGTCTTCAGTTGGATTGTTATAATTTAATAACTACACGGGAGGGCAAATTAAGTCTGTAGTTCGGGTACCACAAAAACCACTTAAAGACGCTTTCTTTAATTGCCCCAAAACGAAGATTTGGTTTTTATTTTTCGAGAAACCTGTAGGGTAGCTTTCGGCTGCGGATGTGGCTGTTACTGTGGCTCTGACTGTGGCTCTGCCTCCAGCTGCTGGCCAGCTCCATGGACAGACAGTCATTTGTGTGAAAATCATCGTAGCATGAAGCGTTGTCAAATACCGTTTGTTGCGGGGGTCGGTTCACTCTCGTGCCTTTGTTTCGGCCATTTCAAGGTCTGTACAGAAACCGTCTGTTGGGTCAGACCTCCCTCCATTGACCAGAGCAGAGCTCTAACAATGCGGGTTCTGGCATCATTTTCATAGAAACGGCATTAGAAGTTACTCATACGCAGCGTGGGTTGGATAAGATTAACGAAAGCCCACATAGACATAGCTCATCCTCCCCATTCTCACTTGACTCTTTGCAGACAGCAGAATGAGCTCTAACAACTGCGGTTTCATCGATCCGCATGGCCAGTTGAGCGCAGCCCTCGCTAATCGGGACATACGGGAATTCCACACTGCCCTGGACAGCGGTGCCCAGGCCAATCGCCAGGACGATCGAATGCCTCTCAGGTGGGCTCCTGCATTCAACTGCTGCTCGAGTACGGAGCCTCTCCGAGTTTGGTGGATCAGGGCGAGTTCACGCCCCTCCACCATGTGCTGAAGAATAGAAAGATTGAGGCAGGCACTAAGCTGGAGCTGATCCGCCTTTTCCTGAAACAACCACAGTTGGACATTGACAGCTATCGGAACGGGCAGGTACGCCAGATGCTGAGGGATCAGTATCCGGAACTGCCGTTGCCGGAGCTGCGCGAGGCCGGAGCAGAGATCGACTGCGAGCGACTCCTCCGCACGCTGCGGGACGGAGACGAGAACCAGTTCGAGCAACAGTTCGCGGAGTACCACCAGAACGTCAGCGGAAACGCAGACAACCAATGCAATGCCAACCAGGAGGAGTATCAGTCCCTGCTGGCGGAGAGTATGAAGCGGGGCAAGCAGCGAGCCTTTGAGGCCATCCTCGAGACGGGCATCAACATTAATCCTTCAAAATTGAGCGACATCAGCCCCGTGGAGTTGGCCGTAATCTGGGGCAACCACAGGGCGCTAGAGAAGCTGTTGAAGCATCCGCAGCTGAGGCTGACATCGCATTCCAAGCTGCTGAACGCGGTTATCAGTCGCCTGGGTGAGCAGCCGCTGGACGACTTCTGTGACCACCAGCGCTGCTTCCAGCTGCTGCTCGAGAGCGATCGTGTGGACATCAATGAGGCGGACAAGGCTGGCCTGGTCTGCTTCTACGGCAGGGAGCGTACATCGGGGCGAGAAGCGCGTTCGGAGATCTTCCCATAAAGGAGATGGACCCGAAAGTGCTGGAGGAGCACTTCGATTCCTGCATCACCACCAACGGGAGAAGCCCGGTGACCAGAGTTTCGAGATCATCATCAACTACAAGAATCTGATGAGACGCCAGCGAGAGCCCGGGCAGTCGGACAAGCGGAGCATTGGCCATCCTCACCAATTGGAGGACGAGATGACTCCAATCGCATACATCGCCGATTCCAAGGAGCTGCGTTACCTGCTGCAGTACCCGCTAATCTCGAGTTTCCTCTTCCTCAAGTGGCACCGCCTCTCGGTGATCTTCTATCTGAACTTTCTACTCTACTCTCTCTTCACTGCCTCCATTATCACGCATACGCTCCTTAAGTTCCACGAAAGCGACCACACGGGCCTGACTGCCCTCTTCGGCCTGTTCTCTTGGATAGGGATTGTGTATCTCATGATCCGAGAGGTCATACAGCTTGCCATGTCGCCGCTGCTGTACTTCAGGTCCATCACGAACCTGATGGAGGTGGCTCTCATTGTCTTGTCGATCCTAACCTGCATGGAAGCCAGCTACGACAAGGAGACGCAGCGCATACTGGCCGTCTTCACCATTCTGCTGGTGTCCGTGGAGTTCAGCCAGCTGGTTGGCTCCCTGCCAGTACTCTCAATTTCGACGCACATGCTCATGCTGCGCGCCGTCTCCAGCAGCTTCATCAAGAGCTTTGCTCTCTACTCGATCTTTGTGCTTACGTTTAGTCTGTGCTTCTACATACTGTTTGGCAAGCCCCAGGTGGATTCCTCCTCTCCGAAGGACAGCACGCCAGAGCCAGCAAAGGAGGGAGAAGATGATGGTCACTTCAACACATTCTCCGTGCCCATCGAGGCGCTCATCAAGACGATTGTGATGCTCACGGGAGAATTTGATGCCGGTGACATAAAGTTTGACAGCGTCTACACTTAGCTGATCTTCCTGCTCTTTGTGTTCTTCATGACCATTGTGCTGTTCAATCTCCTGAATGGTCTGGCTGTCAGCGATACTCAGGTGGGTTTATATTTCCTTTTCTTCCTCGGCTTTATCCAACTGTTTTCTCCCCTGTCTTTTCCCATAGGCCATCAAGGCCCAGGCGGAACTGAACGGCGCCATTGTCCGCACCAATCTGCTGACCCGCTACGAGCAAGTTCTCACTGGCCGAGATGGACACGCTCAGACCTCATCGTCCCAGTTGAACAAAGGCAGTCGGTTCGCTCGAGGAAGACCATGAGCTAGTCACCGGTTCAATCGTAATTTTCTTCATGCTTTTCTTGAGTTTCACGCCCTC
This sequence comes from Drosophila miranda, assembly GCF_003369915.1. Taxonomy (NCBI): domain Eukaryota; kingdom Metazoa; phylum Arthropoda; class Insecta; order Diptera; family Drosophilidae; genus Drosophila; species Drosophila miranda. The sequence continues at coordinate 88,625 of NW_022881595.1, forward strand.
GTGGCTTTTCCCACACTTGGGACCCCACTAGGCAGAAAAGCGAAAGGAGAGAAAATCTTCACTGATGAATCGCCTGATCGGATCGGATGGGCTGTTATATACTCACAACACATACTCATTGGCCGCATTTGCGAATCGCTGGGCTGTGAAAAAGCTTGAATTGAAAGAGTGTCGGCACTTCGGTGTGCCAAAGATACATATCTTTACCCCTTGAATCAGCTCGTGTTGATTTTTGTGCCGTGCATTGCACTTTTGAGCTCAGGTCCTAAACGAGAGTCACACACCACACACATGCACATTATTATCATTATCATCATCATTATGATAATGACTGTGAGCGAACGAATGCTGATGAAGCCTCATTGTCAATGTCGAAAGTTATGGGATTGGTTAAGGAAACCCAAGGTGGGATATGAAAAGTATTGCGTTCTGCTCTGGCATAGGATCCCAGCTTTAATATTAGGGGGATTCCCCTTCCAAGCAACGATGCGACAATCAACGGACATTGATTAACAACTGTATGTACATATGCATCTACAGTGGGTACACAGCAAGGCAGGCGCGATTAGATACAGGCCAGCGCCGAGCAGCGTAGACACCCAGTACCCTGCCACCCTCCGAGGGAAACAGAGAGCGATGAAGGGGGATCTGTGTGTGCGTATCCAATGAATTAATATTTCATTCTACAACGCAGTTGTCTGAGTTAGTTGGGCACACACACACATAGTACATATATGCTGGCAGCGTTCCCATTCAATCTACTCGACGGCTGATGCACGCCAGTAGCCCCCGCTGGAAACTTCCGCAGATTCTGGAACGCAGAGGATGCGGGCTATCGGCGACAGGGGAATACTACTAAGCAGAAAGAGAAGGCGAGTTCATATTATTGCCAATTTAATGCAAGAAAAATAAAGAGAGTGGAGTGGACGATGCCAAAGGCAGAAGAAAGAAAGGCCGTAAACCAAAAGAAGAAGGCCTGTCTCGCTCTCTCTCGTGGGAATTGACTTTGAATTTCGAATATTTCGGTATCTATTTTCATTGCGGCCAAAAACGGAGAGATGATTCCGTGTATTGCGATGCCAGCATCAACGAAAACAGATGCCCAAATGGAAGTGCAAACATGGAGGGGTGGAGTGTCGGGCGGGTGGCCGTGTGTCTTCTGTCAGTGTGTGATTGGATACTGCTTGCTGCTTTCTGCTCGATGGCTGCCCCTAGAGCACGAGGTGCAGGCGTATCTGGAACACCAGCTGCTCGACGGTCTTCTTCAGGAGCGCCGCCAGGGACAGGATGAATCCCAGGAGGCTGAGGGAGAACAGCCAGGGCGTGGTCATGAGCACGTCAAAGAAGACGAGCGTCTCGTCGCCCCGGGCATTGGCCATGCGCCACAGCAACTGGCGCTGGATGGTGCGCAGCTTGAACTTGCTGTTCCACAATCGGTGGCGCTTCGAGCCGACGGTTTCGTTGAAGCCCACGGTCTTCTCGACCAGCCAGAACACCGCGCAGCACAGCAGTTGCAGCACCAGCAGCACGACCTTGACCACAGCGGTCTCCAAGACGAGGTGGTACAAGGCCACCATGCGCTGACGGTGCTCCGGCTGCATTGTGGAGAGCACGACTGCGCCGAGGGACTCCAGCGGGAGACCCTGGGGAAGGGCCGTCGGAGAGCTCCTCCCACTCCGAGTCCGACTCGGTGCGCTCTATCGAGCTGAACTCGCTCTGGCTCTGACAGGTCTGGCTCTGACAGGAGCACGACTCCTCCTCTTGGTCCTCCTCGGTGGGCATCGAGTAGTCGCCCTCGTAGTCGCCCTCGTAGCGGCAGTCGGAATACTCTTCGTGGGGGTCGTCGTAGTAGTCTCCGCGGCTGTCCGGAGAAGCGCCGCCTGTCCAGAGGGAGCTCAACACGGGCGGTGGTCCCATCGAAGCCATCTTTGGCACAGCATTGAATCTGCAGGGAGCCGGGGGTAAGTTATGTCCTGGGGGGAAGGGGAGTCTGGGCTGCTGCCGCTCACCCATCTGAATCCCCCATCGGAGGGAAGGTGGGGGGGTGAGCGTGACCTATTGGACCCATTGGGCGGGACAGCAGAGGACTGGTGTGGATTTGGCCTAGGAAGGGCATCGCATTGAGTCCATTCTTGTCGGCGGAACCTTCGGGGGGACCTGCAGCCCCGGCTGCTGCTGCTGCTGCTGGTCGGTAAAGACAAAGGATCCCATGGATCCGAAAATACCCCGCGAGCGGGTGAATGGGGAACGTGGATTGTTAATAGTTGGATTCATCTTATTCCAGCACCTGTGAGGAAATATTCGTTCATGGGCTTTGTTTTGTATTTGTATTTTTATTTACTTTATGTTCCCTGTGCTTTCGATATTTGCTGCCGTTCTCTGTGTTGTGCCGCTCTCTCCAGATATTCGTACTGAATGATTTGCAGAGCCAGTTCTGAACGGCTCCAAGTGATAGTTCAGGGCCCACTTCGATGTTGTGTTTCGAATCACAGGTCAGGTGACGTACTTTCCCTGGGCAGAGCTGCGACTTGCAATAGTTGATCGGCTTTGTTGGTTTGGGATAGGACTTGCGATAAATACCATGCCACCATACTCCTTGGTGTGGCCGAAATGTTGGCTACCATTCTGGGATTAAGGAGTTAAGGGTTAAGGGTTAAGGAGAGTGTGGGTGGGGGGGGGGGGGGTGGTGGGAGGGGGGTATATTTTTGCTTGGCTTTACATCTTCCTTAAGCTGCTGTTTTGTGTCACAGCCAACCTGTCATTTGTACATTAAATTGCTGCTCGAGAGATCTCTTTGGAGTCCTCTGTTCCCCGGCACTCATCCCCCTCTACTCCCTCTCCCCCTTTTGGTGGTGTCATGGGTTAAGCATTTGCTGTGTTCGGCATTCAATTTGTGGCTTGATTTCTTAACTTTTATGATGCGCTATACGGCTGTAATCCATGTAGGACATGCACTTTGTTTATCCATTCAAAGGCGCTAAAGAGGGTAGTCCTGTAATCCGTCGCAATTGTCGTGTTTCGATGAGGACATAAATGAACTCAATCTGTTCGAGCCGTATCAGGACAAAGAGGCAGAGGAACATCTGCCGTGTGGACCGCTGGACCGGCTGGTTAGTACATTGCCTATGGATGTTGACGACGACGACACTGAAGGTGAGTAGATTGTGGCAATTACATTGGAGCAGGTGAATCAGACTTTTCTTCCTCCAGGTATCGTCAGTAACGATGATCTGGTCAACGATATTGGTCGCCTTCAAGCGAGCAATGAATTGCACAAAAGTACAGGCCCCCGAAAATCTGGTAACGGACGCATTGGAAGAACTGAAAATGCAAGGAAACATAATGAATGGACGCATTAACATGACTGTAAATTTACAGAAACTAAGCGACTCAGAATTTTCCATTTACATGGATGAGTATCACATGCCGTGGTACCAATATGCAAAAAAAGGACCGGTACATAAATGGAAAATTCTTGCAGTCGCTGCAATCCCAATTAACGGGAATGAAATTCATTATTTGTATTTCCACATTTGTCCCGTTTCCAAAACATCTGCACTAGGCAGGAATGCGGTCAAGGAAGGAGTCGATTTAGTATTGAGGGAGGTTGAGAGTGGGGGCTTGTCAAGTCAACTGTTGGCAGTTGGATCCGACCACTGCTTGGCAAATTTCATGCCGTGCAAAAGTGTAAGGGGAAAATTCCCCATATTGTGGGATCTGCCCCACCTCAAAAAGGTTATCCTAAAAAATGATATACACGAGGATGTGTTGTTGTCAAATATGTATGTCAAGGAATACAGGAAAGAAAATTACAAGAGTATCTTTGAGGCTACGAAGTCGGTAGACAACTTGCCCGACTACCTAATGTCTGATAAAGTTAAAGAAATCATTGAAAATGAAATAATGAACTTATTACGCGCTGTTGAAAAACATTTCGAATTTAGAAACGAACCAATATGTTTTAACAACATGAACAGCAATACCTTCGAGGAACGTGGCAAGCATTTATCAACAATTTTTATAAACATAATGTAAGTATCGTTTAAAGAAGATTTCAACAGAAACCCAGTATATTATGCTACAACTGTAGTGTTCATGGCTCTCCAAATAATGGACCAAAAAATTAGAAAATATTTTGTAGTATGTAGTATAATTATATTAATTTTAATAATAATAACAATAATAATAATAATAATAATAATAATTTGTTTTTTATTTTATTTATTTTATGTAGTATGTATTATACATGTACTATACATAATTCATGTATTTTCAGCTGTAGAATGTAGAATATTTCAGCCTGTACAAGATTTTCAGCTGTAGAAGCCTGTACAAGATTTTCAGCTGTAGAATGTAGAATATTTTCAGCCTGTACAAGATTTTCAGCTGTAGAATGTAGAATATTTCAGCCTGTACAAGATTTTCAGCTGTAGAAGCCTGTACAAGATTTTCAGCTGTAGAATGTAGAATATTTTCAGCCTGTACAAGATTTTCAGCTGTAGAATGTAGAATATTTCAGCCTGTACAAGATTTTCAGCTGTAGAAGCCTGTACAAGATTTTTAGCTGTAGTGTTCAATTTTTGTTTGTTGTTTGATTGATTTTTTAATTGATTGTTGTTGTTTGATTGATTTTGTTGTTCTGAAGGCTTGATCCACCGGTGACCAGGGACGCAGGATGGCTCTAAGCTATAGTATTTATTGTACGAGTAATAATCAACTAGCACAGCACTAGCATTTAACCCGTATTCAGAGCAGACTGTAAGTTTAAGTTAGTCTGAAATTGTATTTATTAACATACGAATAATGAAATTGAACAAAACCCTTAATAATTTGTTGTCAGTAAGTAAGTAGTATATAATGGTTATATAGACAGTAAGTATTGTATAAACGAATATCTTTACTGTATGTACCATATTGTACCAGAGTAAATATTTTGTAATTGCAAATGTTAGATTTATGCATTCTTGAATTTTCATTTCTTTTTCTTTTCGTTATAATAGTTTCTGTTTTCTGTTTTCGTTTTGTTTTTTTTTGCATTTGATATGATTCGGTTCAAAATGGGTGTGTTGTTTACGCACATATTATGGTTAATGGTTCTTAATCTTGTTCGTTACTCTTTTATTACCCTTTTTGTATATCTTTTGTTTTATAAATTAATCTTTAGCTAAGCTGAGGAGCGTAGCGTATCGGATCAAATCTATCAAAAGTTGATGGGTCTAAGGGGCTAGCTAACGAGGCAGTCAATGGCAATGGAAATCCAAATGGAAATTTATGCAAACCAAGCGGCAAAACTAAAAAAAAAACTAAACTAAAAACGCAGAATCATAGACGAGGGGGAACGTTGTGAGTTGCTGCGGACACCGCAACTCTACAGTTATACCCGATACTAAGTCAGTATGGCTCTCCTCCGGCAGACGCCACTACAGAAAATCGGTCTGAGCGTGACGTCGGGCGCTGCGTAGCCACTGCAAATTGATTTGTTCCTTTTGGGTATAAAAATTATCTGATCTAAACCAGATTCAGCAATCTGATAGATATGGTCGTTATCTATGATTCTGCGTTTTTAGTTTTCTCGAATGTGCAATATTGTGGATGCAACAGATTTTCGTCCTTTGTGGAGCGGAAGGGGGTGGGGCGAAATTCTGAGATATACGTTTTATAGTGAGATCTAACAGAAGTGCGGATACCAAATTTGGTTACTCTAGCCTTAATAGTCTCTGAGATTTGTGGATGCCACAGATTTTCGTCCTTTGCGGGGCGGAAGGGGGTGTGGCGAAATTTTGACACAAAACGGTCAAGGTCCGATATCACAGGAATGTGGATACCAAATTTGGTTGCTCTAGCTCTTATGGGTTCTGAGATCCTTGAAATCATATTTTGCAATTGGCAAAACCGACCATGAAACCTGTGTATTAGAGAGAGACAGAGCGAGAAAGAATGAAATTGTTTTCTTGATTCTGGCTATAATATTTATACGATCTGGTTCAGAATTTGCCCTCTAGAAGATATAGTCATCTTCTACGTTTTTGGTTTTCTCGTATCGTCGAAATTGTGGATGCCAAAGATTTTCGCCCTTTGTGGGAGCGGAAGTGGGCGGGGCAAAGTTTTGAAATTTTCTTGTAGCAGTGACATATCACAGAAGTCTGGATCCAAAACATCGTTGCTATAGCTCTTATAGTCTTTGAGCACTAGGCGCTGAAGGGGACGGACAGACGGACAGACGGACGGACGGACAGACGGACAGACAGACATGGCTCAATCGACTCGGCTATTGATGCTGATCAAGAATATGTATACTTTTTGGGGTCGGAAACGATTCCTTCTGGACGTTACACACATCCACTTTTACCACAAATCTAATATACCCCAATACTCATTTTGAGTATCGGGTATAATAATGCCATAAATTGGATAAACAATCCAAGCACAGTTTGCCAAAAAACAGACTTTATGGACAAGCAATTTAGTTTAGTGTTTACTCTGCTCTCCTCCTCCCACGCAGCTAGAGGGTCTCTCGATCTGATCACATCACGTATTCGGGAAGGGTATGGTAAAATATCATGTGAGAATGTTATAGCAGTGTAAGACAGTACGTATATAGTATAAATTATTGACAGACGATCGGAGAAACGCGGCTGATCCTGTGCAGCTGGACATATACATATTCAGTTTATCACGTTAAAAACTTTACATTAATCACGTCTGTCCCCCTTCTACTTACTCTTTCCGAAGTGTTGTCATTTGCTGATTTCACTTTTGCAGCTGCACCAACACAAAGAACTTTAGTAGAGGATGCGCTGTGAAACTCAAAGCCAATTTTGTTGGGCAATTTCCTAGGCTCCAGCTCGCTCAGTCTCCAAATTCCAGATGTTCCCACAGACAGAAAGAAGAACGGGGCTGAAAGGTTTTTAAATATAAATTTACTCAAAGAAAAAATGAGAAGTCGAAACAGTTTTCGAATCGCGAATGAAGATAATCTCATTATTATTTTTCTTTTAAAACTAGTAATAATGTCGTTGGACTCCCTTTCCTTTGTGACACACTTTATTCTCAAATTCCAGAGTGATACGAGTACTTTTTTTTTACCAGTGTTATAGTATATACATATGTGAGCTCCAAGAGAAGGGGGAATAAAATTCCACTCCAGACTCCGTATACTCTGTGGTTTCGACTGGTTTCCGTAGATGAAGCAAATGTTTAAGAGTTTAAGGGCAATTTGTGTTTTCCGAAGCTTTTCGCAATAAGTATAGATTACCTTGACTAATTGCTAGGGTCAGATGCGACTGAGAGAGGAGTTGCTAACTTTTGAAATCGTTTGCTGTTAAGTTTTCTGTTAATTATTGTGATATTACGCCATTCTGTCAACCGATGTCTTAGTAAGACTTTGGGTCGAGCTTCAGCTTGGACGAACAATGAAGTTGTTTGTCAATTGCTTGGGCAAATACTCGTACTCAGGTGGAAAAACAAATACCAGAATGGGGAAGAGGTTAAGATGGGAGTCAAGAAAATATCAAATAAAGGGCCAATTAATGAAGGTGATTGTGCGATTCTGTTTATCTTATCAACGACAAATTTTGACCCCAGGGGCGTCATTTACAATCCTCAATTTGTTGGCATACTAAAGCAACATTAGCCGAAGAGCTACCTACAAAAGAGAAGACGATGTTTCCTGATTCCCAATTCGTAGGCTATTGAAAAACAATCAGTGGGGGAATATTCAAATTAGCCAGGTCTCATGTGTGATTAGCCGATTTCTCACACATTTCAAGCATCAAAGCAGACAGCAGACAGAACGGAACAGAACAGAACAGAACACAACAGAGCGGAGAAGACGTTGAGCTGACGGCTGGAGGGATCAGATCCCACAGAAGAAGCCGCCTTGAAATTTACGAAAAGAGCCGCCTATAAATCGCAAGATTTCAGCACTGCCCAGGGCTTTATCTAAAGCTCCATTCGGAACAGTATTTAAAGCATAAAGCGTAACCAATTGATTGCTAATTGATATTGATGTGTCGATTATTTTATGATTATTCTTTATGATCGTTAAATTTTGATATACCAAAAGGCGAGCGAGATCGAACACCAAACTTGATTCAAATTTGTAGATCACTTTGAACAATCAAGCCACTCCCTGAGTACTTCTCAGGCCTTGTTTTACCTTGTCTTCAGTTGGATTGTTATAATTTAATAACTACACGGGAGGGCAAATTAAGTCTGTAGTTCGGGTACCACAAAAACCACTTAAAGACGCTTTCTTTAATTGCCCCCAAAACGAAGATTTGGTTTTTATTTTTCGAGAAACCTGTGGGGTAGCTTTCGGCTGCGGATGTGGCTGTGTCGGCTCTGACTGTGGCTCTGCCTCCAGCTGCTGGCCAGCTCCATGGACAGACAGTCATTTGTGTGAAAATCATCGTAGCATGAAGCGTTGTCAAATACCGTTTGTTGCGGGGGTCGGTCCACTCTCATGCTTTTGTTTCGGCCATTTCAAGGTCTGTACAGAAACCGTCTGTTGGGTCAGACCTCCCTCCATTGACCAGAGCAGAGCTCTAACAATGCGGGTTCTGGCATCATTTTCATAGAAACGGCATTAGAAGTTACTCATACGCAGCGTGGGTTGGATAAGATTAACGAAAGCCCACATAGACATAGCTCATCCTCCCCATTCTCACTTGACTCTTTGCAGACAGCAGAATGAGCTCTAACAACTGCGGTTTCATCGATCCGCAGGGCCAGTTGAGCGCAGCCCTCGCTAATCGGGACATACAGGAATTCCACACTGCCCTGGACAGCGGTGCCCAGGCCAATCGCCAGGACGATCGAATGCCTCTCAGGTGGGCTCCTGCATTCAACTGCTGCTCGAGTACGGAGCCTCTCCGAATTTGGTGGATCAGGGCGAGTTCAAGCCCCTCCACCATGTGCTGAAGAATAGAAAGATTGAGGCAGGCACTAAGCTGGAGCTGATCCGACTTTTCCTGAAACAACCACAGTTGGAAATTGACAGCTATCGGAACGGGCAGGTACGCCAGATGCTGAGGGATCAGTATCCGGAACTGACGTTGCCGGAGCTGCGCGAGGCCGGAGCAGAGATCGACTGCGAGCGACTCCTCCGCACGCTGCGGCACGGAGACGAAAACCAGTTCGAGCAACAGTTCGCGGAGTACCACCAGAACGTCAGCGGAAACCAATGCAATGCCAACCAGGAGTAGTATCAGTCTCTGCTGGCGGAGAGTATCAAGCGGGGCAAGCAGCGAGCCTTTGAGGCCATCCTCAAGACGGGCATCAACATTAATCCTTCAAAATTGAGCGACATCAGCCCCGTGGAGTTGGCCGTAATCTGGGGCAACCACAGGGCGCTAGAGAAGCTGTTGAAGCATCCGCAGCTGAGGCTGACATCGTATTCCAAGCTGCTGAACGCGGTTATCAGTCGACTTCTGGACGACTTCTGTGACCACCAGCGCTGCTTCCAGCTGCTGCTCGAGAGCGATCGTGTGGACATCAATGAGGCGGACAAGGCTGGCCTGGTGCCACTCTCCTATGCGGTCAAGTATCGCAACACAAAGGTGGCACAGGAGCTTCTACGGCAGGGAGCGTACATCGGGGCGAGAAGCGCGTTCGGAGATCTTCCCATACAGGAGATGGACCCGAAAGGACGACATGACTCCAATCGCATACATCGCCGATTCCAAGGAGCTGCGTTACCTGCTGCAGCACCCGCTAATCTCGAGTTTCCTCTTCCTCAAGTGGCACCGCCTCTCGGTGATCTTCTATCTGAACTTTCTACTCTACTCTCTCTTCACTGCCTCCATTATCACGCCTACGCTCCTTAAGTTCCATGAAAGTGACCACACGGGCCTGACTGCCCTCTTCGGCCTGTTCTCTTGGATAGGGATTGTGTATCTCATGATCCGAGAGGTCATACAGCTTGCCATGTCGCCGCTGCTGTACTTCAGGTCCATCACGAACCTGATGGAGGTGGCTCTCATTGTCTTGTCGATCCTAACCTGCATGGAAGCCAGCAACGACAAGGAGACGCAGCGCATACTGGCCGTCTTCACCATTCTGCTGGTGTCCGTGGAGTTCTGCCTGCTGGTTGGCTCCCTGCCAGTACTCTCAATTTCGACGCACATGCTCATGCTGCGCGCCGTCTCCAGCAGCTTCATCAAGAGCTTTGCTCTCTACTCGATCTTTGTGCTTACGTTTAGTCTGTGCTTCTACATACTGTTTGGCAAGCCCCAGGTGGATTCCTCCTCTCCGAAGGACAGCACGCCAGAGCCAGCAAAGGAGGGAGAAGATGATGGTCACTTCAACACATTCTCCGTGCCCATCGAGGCGCTCATCAAGACGATTGTGATGCTCACGGGAGAATTTGATGCCGGTGACATAAAGTTTGACAGCGTCTACACTTAGCTGATCTTCCTGCTCTTTGTGTTCTTCATGACCATTGTGCTGTTCAATCTCCTGAATGGTCTGGCTGTCAGCGATACTCAGGTGGGTTTATATTTCCTTTTCTTCCTCGGCTTTATCCAACTGTTTTCTCCCCTCTCTTTTCCCACAGGCCATCAAGGCCCAGGCGGAACTGAACGGCGCCATTGTCCGCACCAATCTGCTGACCCGCTACGAGCAAGTTCTCATTGGCCGAGATGGACACGCTCAGACCTCATCGTCCCAGTTGAACAAAGGCAGTCGGTTCGCTCGAGGAAGACCATGAGCTAGTCACCGGTTCAATAGTAATTTTCTTCATGCTTTTCTTGAGTTTCACGCCCTCGTGGCTTTTCCCACACTTGGGACCCCACTAGGCAGAAAAGCGAAAGGAGAGAAAATCTTCACTGATGAATCGCCTGATCGGATCGGATGGGCTGTTATATACTCACAACACATACTCATTGGCCGCATTTGCGAATCGCTGGGCTGTGAACAAGCTTGAATTGAAAGAGTGGCGGCACTTCGGTGTGCCAAAGATACATATCTTTACCCCTTGAATCAGCTCGTGTTGATTTTTCTGCCGTGCATTGCACTTTTGAGCTCAGGTCCTAAACGAGAGTCACACACCACACACATGCACATTATTATCATTATCATCATCATTATGATAATGACTGTGAGCGAACGAATGCTGATGAAGCCTCATTGTCAATGTCGAAAGTTATGGGATTGGCTAAGGAAACCCAAGGTGGGATATGAAAAGTATTGCGTTCTGCTCTGGCATAGGATCCCAGCTTTAATATTAGGGGGATTCCCCTTCCAAGCAACGATGCGACAATCAACGGACATTGATTAACAACTGTATGTACATATGCATCTACAGTGGGTACACAGCAAGGCAGGCGCGATTAGATACAGGCCAGCGCCGAGCAGCGTAGACACCCAGTACCCTGCCACCCTTCGAGGGAAACAGAGAGCGATGAAGGGGGATCTGTGTGTGCGTATCCAATGAGTTAATATTTCATTCTAGAACGCAGTTGTCTGCGTTAGTTGGGCACACACACACATAGTACATATATGCTGGCAATCAATCTACTCGACGGCTGATGCACGCCAGTAGCCCCCGCTGGAAACTTCCGCAGATTCTGGAACGTAGAGGATGCGGGCTATCGGCGACAGGGGAATACTACTAAGCAGAAAGAGAAGGCGAGTTCATATTATTGCCAATTTAATGCAAGAAAAATAAAGAGAGTGGAGTGGGCGATGCCAAAGGCAGAAGAAAAAAAGACCGTAAACCAAAAGAAGAAGGCCTGTCTCGCTCTCTCTCGTGGGAATTGACTTTGAATTTCGAATATTTCGGTATCTATTTTCATTGCGGCCAAAAACGGAGAGACGATTCCGTGTATTGCGATGCCAGCATCAACGAAAATAGATGCCCAAATGGAAGTGCAAACATGGAGGGGTGGAGTGTCGGGCGTGTGGCCGTGTGTCTTCTGTCAGTGTGTGATTGGATACTGCTTGCTGCTTTCTGCTCGATGGCTGCCCCTAGAGCACGAGGTGCAGGCGTATCTGGAACACCAGCTGCTCGACGGTCTTCTTCAGGAGCGCCGCCAGGGACAGGATGAATCCCAGGAGGCTGAGGGAGGACAGCCAGGGCGTGGTCATGAGCACGGCAAAGAAGACGAGCGTCTCGTCGCCCCGGGCATTGGCCATGCGCCACAGCAACTGGCGCTGGATGGTGCGCAGCTTGAACTTGCTGTTCCACAATCGGTGGCGCTTCGAGCCGACGGTTTCGTTGAAGCCCACGGTCTTCTCGACCAGCCAGAACTCCGCGCAGCACAGCAGTTGCAGCACCAGCTCCGACTCGGTGCACTCTATCGAGCTGAACTCGCTCTGGCTCTGACAGGTCTGGCTCTGACAGGAGCACGACTCCTCCTCTTGGTCCTCCTCGGTGGGCATCGAGTAGTCGCCCTCGTAGTCGTTTTTTTTTTAATTTAATTTTTTTATTTTTATTTACTTTATGTTCCCTGTGCTTTCGATATTTGCTGCCGTTCTCTGTGTTGTGCCGCTCTCTCTAGATATTCGTACTGAATGATTTCCAGAGCCAGTTCTGAACGGCTCCAACTGATAGTTCAGGGCCCACTTCGATGTTGTGTTTCGAATCACAGGTGACGTACTTTCCCTGGGCAGAGCTGCGACTTGCAATAGTTGATCGGCTTTGTTGGTTTGGGATAGGACTTGCGATAAATACCATGCCACCATACTCCTTGGTGTGGCCGAAATGTTGGCTACCATTCTGGGATTAAGGGTTAAGGGTTAAGGAGAGTGGTGGAGGGGGGGGGGGGGGGGGGGGGTATATTTTTGCTTGGCTTTACATCTTCCTTAAGCTGCTGTTTTGTGTCACAGCCAACCTGTCATTTGTACATTGAATTGCTGCTCGAGAGGTCTCTTTGGAGTCCTCTGTTCCCCGTGTACAAATTTACATAAAATCACAGGAAGCACTTAGGATTAATAGGGGGCACAAATCCCCCTCTACTCCCTCTCCCCTTTTGGTGGTGTCAGGGGATAGCATTTGCTGTGTTCGGCATTCAATTTGTGGCTTGATTTCTTACCTTTTATGATGCGCTATACGGCTGTAGTCCATGTAGGACATGCACTTTGTTATCCATTCAAAGGCGCTAAAGAGGGTAGTCCTGTAATCCAAAAGGGCATCCAGTATATCCAGAGCGAAGGTTAATCCATTCGATGGAGCGCTCAAGCAGACCAGCCAGGCGGTTGACCAGAAGCTTAACGAGGCTTAAAATTTCCAAGAGGCCGCCAGCCGGCAAGTGTCATTGCAGTCCCTCCAGTCGACTCCACTCCAGTCCAGTTTTTTCCCAAACTGTGCGACGTGAATAACTTTGATGATTTCTTGGCCCAAAGGCGCCCACACAATATAAATACTCCTCCCTTTTTTGTCAATAAGTTTATTTTCAGTCGTTACATTTACGAATAACAGGCGAGTTTTTCTACTCAAATCAAATATTAAAATTAAAAAACGAAACAGTTATTGGTTGATGTCCTTCAGCTTCTCTGGATCAGTATACTCAAGCCAAATCAAATATTAAAATTAAAAAACGAAACAGTTATTGGTTGATGACCTTCAGCTTCTCTGCATCCGTCTTGGCGGCTCACAAGCGGCACCCAATTTTTTTATAGTCATCGCTGCACATGACTATCGCCCTCAAATACTCGGCCGGCACCCCAGTTTCCTCTGATAGTCTTAACATGGTCACCTTTTTTTTCCTTAAAAACGGCAGCAATTTTTTGCATTGTCTTCGAATTACTTGAAACCATACCTCTTATTGCTGTGTAATGTTGGTTCATTACGTGGTTTCCCAAGGTGCTCAACCTTCCAATCATTTTGCCGCATAGTTTGCACTTGCAGCCATGCACGGTCGGCGAAGCCTTAGGGGAAATTGGTGTTTTCAAATTGTCCTTTCCACTTTCAGTACTAAGAATGTCTTCAGTAAACATTTCTGGAGAATTAAGAAGTAATTATATGTATTTTTTTAAAATTTTACTTATTTACTTACTTAAGTCCGGATCCTCCCGAACCTCCTGCTCCTGCTTCTCCTCCACGTGGTGCACTGGCTCAGACGAATCATATATTTCATCAGAAATAGTACACTCCATATCATTGACTGTATAATCAGAAATATTCTGAATATTGTCAGAAATGTTGTCAATATTCTCCTCAATATCGTGAGTTGTGGCCGACTCCTCCGTATCACCGTGCATATTGTTGTCAATATTCTCAATATCCTGAGTTGTGGCCGACTCCTCCGTATCACCGTGCATATTGTCAATATCCTCAATATCTTGAGTTGTGGCCGACTCCTCCGTATCACCGTTCATATTGTTGTCAATATCCTGAGATATCATCAGAACAGAAATATTCTGCACCGGAGTAACAGGCTCAGCATACTTCGCGTGCGTCGTCCCAGCTGAATGGAATACATTATTAGAAGAATATAATATAAATGTAACTAATTTACTTACCCTTACGTTGATGGTCCAGAAAAAAAAAGTACAAATTAATCACTCCTGCTGCACTTATGTCGCAAACTTGGGCTCCACCGAACGACAACGTCATGTTGGCAATTTCCTGTGCTTTCGGGCTTTGCACTTTCCGGCCTTGCAGATGGTCCCAGTATATCCCGTATAATACATTAACAAGGGCACTGTCCACCCCGTCAATTCTTACACCTCCCAAATTAATGTACATCTTTGTCTTATTTTGTGTTCTTTATTTATGTTTTAAATAACGGGGCATGTATGGTTTTGGTATTTACTCATCGATAGTATTATACGAAATACCAATGTACTCGATATGCCAACACACATTTATTCGAATACGACGATCAAGAAGGAAGAACGTTTACAGATATTTTGTTGCTATACGATACGGACCGATAAATATCACATAATTCCGCGTCTAGTTTCCTGATTTCAACATGTATAAAAATAAAAATAAAATAATTGTAAGGCAACATAGATTAACCCTAACCGATCGAGATATTATACTGCAATTAGTTTTATGCGATATTATACTGCGATATGATACTGCGATAGGTTTTATGCGACATTATACTGCGATAAGTCTGAGGCGAGTTATTCGACGATCGACAAAAATAGAGAAAAGAGTGAAATAAGTTAATAAGAGTAACCCAAGAACCGCGCCAAGATGGGTAAAAAGATAGATTCAGAAATGCATAAATTGTCGTGTTTCGATGAGGACATAAAGGAACTCAATCTGTTCGAGCCGTATCAGGACATAGAGGAAGATATGTTCGAGCCGTCGCAATTGTCGTGTTTCGATGAGGACATAAATGAACTCAATCTGTTCGAGCCGTATCAGGACAAAGAGGCAGAGAAACATCTGCCATGTGGACCGCTGGACCGGCTGGTTAGTACATTGCCTATGGATGTTGACGACGACGACACTGAAGGTGAGTAGATTGTGGCAACTACATTGGAGCAGGTGAATCAGACTTTTCTTCCTCCAGGTATCGTCGGTAACGATGATCTGGTCAACGATATTGGTCGCCTTCAAGCGAGCAATGAATTGCACAAAGGTACAGGCCCCGAAAATGTGGTAACGGACGCATTGGAAGAACTGAAAATGCAAGGAAACATAATGAATGGACGCATTAACATGACTGTAAATTTACAGAAACTAAGCGACTCAGAATTTTCCATTTACATGGATGAGTATCACATGCCGTGGTACCAATATGCAAAAAAAGGACCGGTACATAAATGGAAAATTCTTGCAGTCGCTGCAATCCCAATTAACGGGAATGAAATTCATTATTTGTATTTCCACATTTGTCCCGTTTCCAAAACATCTGCACTAGGCAGGAATGCGGTTAAGGAAGGACTCGATTTAGTATTGAGGGAGGTTGAGAGTGGGGGCTTGTCAAGTCAACTGTTGGCAGTTGGATCCGACCACTGCTTGGCAAATTTCATGCCGTGCAAAAGTGTAAGGGGAAAATTCCCCATATTGTGGGATCTGCCCCACCTCAAAAAGCTTATCCTAAAAAATGATATACATGAGGATGTGTTGTTGTCAAATATGTATGTCAAGGAATACAGGAAAGAAAATTACAAGAGTATCTTTGAGGCTACGAAGTCGGTAGACAACTTGCCCGACTACCTAATGTCTGATAAAGTTAAAGAAATCATTGAAAATGAAATAATGAACTTATTACGCGCTGTTGAAAAACATTTCGAATTTAGAAACGAACCAATATGTTTTAACAACATGAACAGCAATACCTTCGAGGAACGTGGCAAGCATTTATCAACAATTTTTATAAACATAATGAAAGTATCGTTTAAAGAAGATTTCAACAGAAACCCAGTATATTATGCTACAACTGTAGTGTTCATGGCTCTCCAAATAATGGACCAAAAAATTATATTATTAAATAAGACGTTAGAAAATATTTTGTAGTATGTAGTATAATTATATTAATTTTAATAATAATAACAATAATAATAATAATAATAATAATAATTTGTTTGGAGATCTGCTGCCTGTTGTTTTTAATTGAAAAGTCTCTTGTGTGTGTGTGTTTGTGTTTAATGTATTTATTGGCACTTTTATTCACTGTTTTCTCATCTATCACAGTTATCTCTTTTTGGTTTGCGATGTGGACGGGAACAAAAGCTTGTCATAGATAGTAATGGGTGTGGTGGAGGAAGGGCGGCACGGCACGGCACGGCACACAACAGACACCACAAAAAGAACAGGGCAACACAGAAAAAACGGCACAGAACAGTCAAAAAGCGACACGACACGAAACGGTTATAGACGTACGCCCGACGATCGCGACCTCTCGAGCGGGTGGACGAGATGAGAGTGGCGGACGAGGTTCATGGTGGAACACTCATATGTCCACCAACTCCCATACTCTCCCCTCATTGGCTGGGCATTAATTGCCGAAGTTGGCGACCGATAACACACCGGCATTGATAAATGCTATTTGAATTTGTAGTGACTTTTTGGTGTGTTATCGGCTCGGGTATTTTTCTAATTGGCGTGGTATTTTTGGGTCATTAATGGCGTTGCCACTTGTCAGGTATTGGGGAATGGGTGATAGTTGGGAAAGAAGAAGAAGAGGGAAAGGTAAATATGCTAAAATAAATAACTAAAATTAATTAAATTACATTACAGCTAAGGACAATCTATCTACAATTACTACAAATAAGGACTACAAAACTACAGAGATATATACAAGGTAAAACAAACAATAATTAAAATACATTTACACAACAATAAACATACTTAAATATCATTTATTTTTAACAAGAGGACAACTACAACAAAGCACCGGCCGGCATGGCAAACGCAATGCAGAACATTGCGCCGCATACCGGCCGGCTCTGTTGTCCCCCTGTGCAGGATTAGTGGCACCATCTGGGATCTTTGGTGGCGATGGCTGGACTTGGAGATGGCGTGCATCGTGGGCAAAGGTGTTCATTGACGAGCGGCTCTGGTCCGGCCGCCCACGTTGCATCTGTCGTTGGTTGGTGTTGGCTGCTGCACTCGAGTGGCACTGGTCCGGCCACCAAACTGCATTGTCGTTGTGCTGGCGTTGACATCGAAAAGTGATGCCAACGAATCATGATATTGGCCGCATCCAAGTGGCGAACTGGTCCGGCCACCAGGATACGTTGTCGTTTTTGTTGTTGTTGGCCGCATCCGAGTGGCTGCTGGTCCGGCCACCCAGGATGCGCTGTCAGTTGGATTGGCCTGGCCTCCTCGGCCACGTTCATCGTCGGTTTGTAATGGCGATTTGAGTGGCTGCTGGTCCGGCCACCCAGTTGAGGAGGTGTTTGCTTTGGCGTGTGATTTTAATTTGTTTATTTGCAGGTACTTGTCGGCGTTTGGATGTTGTTGCTGGCGACCCTTGTCTGATTTGTGTTGGCGTAAGAGACGTTTGCGGGTGAGTATTTGTGTTTATTGGCAGCCTCTCTCCTGATTCTCCTTCTTTTGCAGGATTTGCTGGCGTCCGGCGGCTCAACACCAGGCCATCCCGCCCTCACATAATTGGCATGAGAGACGGGTGTGACCCAGTGGGGCGGCAACAGGCGCCAGCATCTGTGTCGTCGTTGGAAATGGCAGCTGTTGGTTCGGATTGGCGTGACGTCACGGCCATGGTCAGGCGGCAGCGTCATCAGATGAGGCCTCCTTTTCCGTCCCTTTGGCAGAAAATTGATGATGTTGATGGCGAGGCAGCTTCTTGTTGGTCAGCTCTGTCTGGTGATTGACAGGTAAGTGTGGATTTCATATGTTTTGGCCGTTTTTCGTTGTTGTCCGTATTGACGTCTTTTTCCTTTGTTGCAGTGGCTGTCTCTGGATCAACGATTGGCACCACATAGACGTCCCGGACTGACGGGGACAGACAGTTGGACAGCAAACTGACAGCGCCAACCGACTGCGAGCCCCAGCTCCAGCCCCACGTCCAGTCTTCCATCGAGGTCCCTTTGTCGGTGGAAAGTGCAGCCGGACATACCACAGGCTTCTCCCAGCTGTCAGTCCGTGGCACTTTACATAACATATTCTCCTACGAGCATGATTCAAATAAAAGGTACCCCAATCGCAAAGCAGGCCTCGAAGTAGGCCTTTAATTGGACGTTACAGGAACCCCACCAGTTCGTCATAAACAGTCGGGCTTTGGAAGGAAGCACATCTCGAAAAAAAAAATAAAAAAAAAATCTGTAAAATCGTTGTGAAAAAAGTAAAAATGTCTGATGTGAAAATAAAATTCGATTGGGGCGACGCCAGTGTGGATCAGCCCATGCCACAGGCCTTCAAGGAGAAAGGTGGCCAAGGCCGGCTGCCACACCCCCCGGGTCTACCGCTTCAAGGACATCTACGAGGGCAAGAGGAAGCAGCAGCTGAGCAAGTGCCTCGAGGCGGAGCGCAAGCAGCGCGAGTTCCACAGCCGTCCAGTGCCCAACTTTCCCCAGATCCACGAGCGCCAGGCGGCCAAGCCCGTCGTCCACCGTGTCACCCAGCCGGTCACCCCCAACGTGCTCAAGAACTCTGCTCCGGCGGAGATGAGGCGCCGCCAGCGGCTGGAGTTTGAGTCCTCGCGTCCAGCTCTGAAGCCTCTGCCCAGCAACTTCAATGCCCAGACCTCGCAGAAGCAGGAGGCCCGTCGCCAGCAGCAGGAGGAGCAGCGCCTCCGTAAGGAGCGTGAGGACTAACAGAAGCACCGCCAGTTGACCACGTTCCGGGCTAGTCCCAGCCCGTTCAGCACTACGCCACGTTAGTGGGGAGTGGCCTTCCTTTTTCCCGTCATCCCTTTGCCCCTTTTTCAATTTTGTTTTGTTTCTTTGTTTTTAAATTGTTGTTCAAATTTGTTTTGTTGTTCGAAGAAATTAAATTACTATAATCAGCACAGACGTACACCCATGAGTACATGAGTGTGAATGACTGCACAATCAATTTGTTCGGCATACCCTTGGCGAGGGGTACACCACCAAAGGGTCGAAACGAAACGCACTACAACGAAATCCACCTCGAAAGGGTATCCCTCTGTTCGGTCTCCCAGGCGAGACCCATTTTCTGGTTTAAAATGGCTCGGGTCGGTGGCTCCATCAATCAAGTGGCCCCGACCCAGCCCCAAGCCAAGCCACAGCCAATCCGCAGGGCAGGGCCACGCCCACGTGTGCCCGTACAAACAATTTGTTGTAAGTGTATCAATTGATGCGCCCCGATGCACGTACGAGTGTGAGCTTTCCACGTGTGCCAGTGTGGAGGAGGAGTACGTCACATAATCAATAGCACAAATACTAAAACAAGCACTCAAACTGTCAAAGCGATGATTGATAGTGTTGACATTCGCTTTTTGGCTCCATCAATGCTTTCACAATATGTGAGCAGCTTTGAGGTCTGGGCTCAGAAATGGAACATAGGCATCAACAGCAGCAAATGTGCTAATGTTACTTTTGCTACGAGAACACTTTCTTGCGGAGGCATTAATATGCTGGGCTCCACACTTACGCACAAGAGCTCGTACAAATACCTGGGTGTTGTACTCGACAGGTCACTAAATTTCAAAACCCATACTACCATGGTTCGACAGTCTGTGATGGCGAAAGCGGGAAAGATGGCGTGGCTACTTGCACCAAGAAATAAGCTATCGCTGTACAGCAAAGTCACGATATACAAGTCCATCCTCAGCCCCATATGGAAATACGCACTTCAAGTTTACGGCATCGCGTCAAAAACCAACTTAAATAAAATTAGAGTTGCTCAGTCAAAAATTCTACGACGAATATGCAATGCTCCATGGTACATACGAAACAGCGACATCGAGAGGGACCTAAAGGTTCCCAAAGTGGGCGATGTTATACAATTACATGCAGCAAGGTACTTGCAACGACTTGGTGGTCACCCTAATGCGCTAGCCAGACGTCTAATTAACCCGCCAAGGAAAAGAAGACTCAAAAGGAGTCATCCACTGGATCTCCCTACTAGATCCCTCCTATAACATCTCATTAACTTTTTGTAAATATTCTAAATAATGTATGTACCTACTCCATATATGTAACATTAAGTTTAAGTATGTATCTCCTGTGATCAATTGTTTTTCCCCTTAAATGTAAAACTAGATTAAGTTGCCACGAAAGGTAGCAGTAAACTTGTTTACAATAAAATACAAATTTTCCACATGAAAAAAAAAAAAAAAAAAAAAAAAATCAATGCTTTCACTCACCCCAATATTGAGTGAGATGAAAGTGGTCCGAGGGCAGCAGCACCAATAAGTAGGCAATGGAGAATTTTTTTTTTTTTTTTTTCATGTGGAAAATTTGTATTTTATTGTAAACAAGTTTACTGCTACCTTTCGTGGCAACTTAATCTAGTTTTACATTTAAGGGGAAAAACAATTGATCACAGGAGATACATACTTAAACTTAATGTTACATATATGGAGTAGGTACATACATTATTTAGAATATTTACAAAAAGTTAATGAGATGTTATAGGAGGGTTCTAGTAGGGAGATCCAGTATATGACTCCTTTTGAGTCTTCTTTTCCTTGGCGGGTTAATTAGACGTCTGGCTAGCGCATTAGGGTGACCACCAAGTCGTTGCAAGTACCTTGCTGCATGTAATTGTATAACATCGCCCACTTTGGGAACCTTTAGGTCCCTCTCGATGTCGCTGTTTCGTATGTACCATGGAGCATTGCATATTCGTCGTAGAATTTTTGACTGAGCAACTCTAATTTTATTTAAGTTGGTTTTTGACGCGATGCCGTAAACTTGAAGTGCGTATTTCCATATGGGGCTGAGGATGGACTTGTATATCGTGACTTTGCTGTACAGCGATAGCTTATTTCTTGGTGCAAGTAGCCACGCCATCTTTCCCGCTTTCGCCATCACAGACTGTCGAACCATGGTAGTATGAATTTAGTGACCTGTCGAGTACAACACCCAGGTATTTGTACGAGCTCTTGTGCGTAAGTGTGGAGCCCAGCATATTAATGCCTCCGCAAGAAAGTGTTCTCGTAGCAAAAGTAACATTAGCACATTTGCTGCTGTTGATGCCTATGTTCCATTTCTGAGCCCAGACCTCAAAGCTGCTCACATATTGTTGCAGAGCTTCCGTAGCTAGATTTATGCTTGGACTTCTGGTCAGCACTGCAGTGTCATCCGCGTAGGTTGCTATCAACACATCGTCCTCGTCCAACCCAGTTATTACCCTTGAGAAAGGCATATCGGCTGTATATAGGGTATATAACGTTGGTCCAAGAACGCTGCCTTGTGGGACGCCTGCACAGATTGGGCGCTTCGATGATTTTGCTCCATTTACAACAACTCTAAAACTTCTGTCCATTAGAAAGCTACTCACCAGCTGGAATAGCTGCGGCGGCAATATGTTTCTCAGCTTAAAGAGGAGGCCATCATGCCACACCCTGCTTGTTGAATGTCCATAAACACAGCTACCGAATACATTTTTTGATCCATTGCATCAAGCGCGAAGTTGACCACTCGATGAAGTTGTTCTGGCGTGCCGTGACCTTGTCTAAATCCAAACTGCCACTTTGGAATTCTTTTCTTTACAGGTTTAAGCTGCATGATGCGGTTCAGTATCATTCTTTCCGCCATCTTCCCTAGCGCTGAGAGCAGGCTAATTGGTCTGTAGCCATCGACTTCTGTGTGTTGTTTTTCTGGCTTAGGTACCATGGAGATTAGCGCCATCTTCCAGCAGGTAGGAAAGTGTCCTATCCTAAGAATGCTGTTGAGGAGCAGCACTATAAATAGCAGCGCTTTTTTAGGCAGAAGTTTTAAAGTCCTGTTGTCCAGCAGGTCCTCACCAGGGGATTTTTTGGCCTTCAGCTTCTTAATTTGCTGCACCACCTCTTGAAATGTGACTGGGCTTGCTGGCAAGGACATTTGAAATGGCATTTCCAATTGTAGCTCGACGGCCCTTCGTGTAACAGCAGACGTAAGATTAAATGGCTTAAATCTTTGCTCTAAACTGTCTGCGAAGATATCAGCCTTTTGCTGACTGGAGTAGCACCAACCGCCTGCTGGATTTTTAATTGGCGATTTAGGCATGACTACTCTTTTAAATCGGCTTGTAAGCTTCCAGAGAGTATAGTTGAAAGATGCATCGGGGCCAGCTTTTTCTAAAATGTTATCAATGCTCGTCTGCTTGACTTTTGCAAGTACCTTTTGCAAACGGTTTGATAGTCTCAAGTAGATTTGATGAACTCGAGTATCACCCGTTCTCGCATACTCTCTTCTTACTCTTCTTTTCAGGCGCAGGAGAGCTACGGCACTTGGGGGAAGAGTATCTTGTCGTCGTTGGCTTGGTGAACATTGGTTTACAGGCGCAGCAGAAGATGCAGCCAATATTACGTTTCTCATAAATATCGAGATTGCATCTTCTATATCATCGGGACTTTTTATTTCCGTGTTGAGGTTGATTCTACTATCTAGTTCGGCTTGAAATACTTCAACGCAAGAGCCTCGAGGGAGAATTTGTTGCTTCATAGTTTTGATTTGAGGAGAATGATGCACTGATGCTACAATTGGCAGGTGATCCGAGGAGAGTTCATATTTAGTTTCGACTGACAGCTTGTTTTGCGCAATCCCGTTGACAATGAAAAAGTCGAGAGCAGAAGGTGTAAGGCGAGTGTTGTATGAGAAGAAAGTTGCCTCGCCAGTGGCAAGGATTTCGCATGTGCTACTGACGATGGCCTCTTGCAATCGCTTCCCTCGACAGCATGATCTGACGTTACCCCACCATGGGTGCTTTGCGTTAAAGTCACCGCCTGCGATGAATCTGTTCCCCAGGCTAAGAAAAAGTTGCTCAAAATCAGTTGTACTCCAAGGTTGGTTGGGTGGCAGGTATATTGAGGAGATCTTGATGCATCCAACATTAGTCGGCACACTCACGCTGGCAACTTGTATGTTTATCCTGGACATAGGTTCGTTCTGAGTATGGGCAATGGACGATCGTATGAGCAGAGCCACTTTTCGATGTTCCGCTGTGATGATCAGCGTAATATTGATCGTATCCTGGTACGAATGCTCTCCGACCAGGGCGCATATGTGTCTCTGTTATCAACATTACATCGATTTTGTTAGCATTAAGGAAAAGTCTAAGTTCTTCAATGTTCTTGACTAGCCCTCGTGCATTCCATAATCCGATTTTTAATTGAAGCTTGTTCATTTTGAAATAAGCTTCTGTACCAGGTCGCGGAAGGCTTTGGTTGCCTCCATCGGATCCTGTATTAGTTTGAACATTTGATCCATTCTACTATTAAGGTCGTTTATAGCTTTTTCTAATATTTTGAATTTGCTACTAAAATGTTGATCTTCAGCACCATTAAACAACCGGGAGCTGTCATGTAATGTGTTCACGTTAATATTTTTCTCTGCCGCGGTCTTGTTATGTCTGCATAGGAGAACCCACTCCTCACATTGGCATTTGGCTAGATAGGTGATCTTCGCCGCAGTTTGCACAAATGGATTTGTTACTAAGACTTAGTTCGCACGATTTTGATCCAGTATAGTGGTCGCCAGAGCATTTTCCACAGACTGGCTTTTTAAGGCAGTAGTTTCGCGTATGTCCAAAATCTTGGCATCTAAAGCACTGCACCAATTCTTTACTGTGCTTTGCCTTAATTACTGTTACTCTGTGCCTTCCAATTTGAGTAATCTTAAGTGCCTCTGCAATATTTGGTGTTTTCTTTAGATTCGCGCACACCATACTCTGTCTTGTTTTTAAGTTATTTATTTCATGATCATCCTCTTCATTTATTTCAATATTACGCCAGTTTGGCTTCCTGGTGCAGTAGATGTTCATGACTGTGAAACCCTTGTCGGTGAAAGTGTGCTCAATTAAGTGTTTTGGTACATTTGGATGGATATCTCGAATAATCAATCTGTACGGCGTATCCTCTCTCAACTGATGGTGCCAGAATTCACAGTTTTGCTTCGTCAGCATATCAATAACTGTTCGAAAAGCTTTGGAATTTTTTGCATATATACGCGAAACTCCAAATCTGGATGTGCGAATGTCATACTCATCAGCTGGAATTACAGAATTGAGGGCGTCTTCGAGTTTGTCCATTTTATTCACTTGCGGCACGCAAATAGCTGGTGGCTTAGGCACTATGCTTGGCTGCTGCTCATTGCTAGCTTCGTTTGCTACTAGCCCATGTTGCTCTTCTTCGTCCAGTTCCATGACAGATTCAGCTTCTTCAGATAGCGCTGCATAGCGATTATTTAGAAGTGCTACTGAAGGGGTAGTAACAGGTGTAAAATTTTGGCGGCCCTTGAATGGGTGATTTTTTGGAATAGCTGGGTGTGTAGTTTTTTTAATTGTTTTTGAGACTTTATCAGCTCTTTTTTGCTTTTTACTAATAGAGACCATCGGCATCTGAAAGCTACAATCTTTTCCTTGGGATACTTTTTTGGCTAAGCTTGAAGTAGACGCCTCAGCTCTCGAGGTGCTCGGTACTGAACATATGCTGCCAGTTACGGTATTTGCCATTGAGTAATTCGCTGGACATTTCCCTGTTGAAAAAGATAGTGTGCTCGTGGTAATAGTGCTTGTAGTCGTTGCGATCAAGCTACTATTGTAGTTAGGCGTTCCAATTGCCTTATATAGGTCTTTAGCCAAGCTGGCACGGAATTCTGCAGGTGCACCAGCTATTTTCCTCATCTTATCAGTCGCTGAAAGCTTATCACTAAGCTGGGAATGATCAGGTGAGTCTACGTCCATTTTTTGGCACTTCACGAAATTTGCTTGTTACAAATTTGTGATTGCCTAGCATCAAGAGTTTTTGCTACTAAGAAAAGTTGAGCTTTTGTTGCCCTTCGTTTGCGGCTGCGCGCAGGGCGAGGGCAAAAGCTTGCCCGCTGTACGACAGCTTACTTCGCTTACTGTTCTTTGTTGTTCTCGTGTTACCGACACCGCTACGCAGTGTCTAAAAATAGATTCTCGTGCGAGATAAGCACACAGAATGCTCTTTGCGATTATTTAGAAACTTCAATGCGCGACACGTCCGTCTTCGACGAATGTATGGAAAGAACTGAATGGAGAATTTGCATTGGCCGTTTGTTTTAGTGGCTGTCTGTGTTGTCGTTGGTTAATGGCCAGTGGCCAATGGCCACGGTCCGGTTTGGGGGCGATCTCAGCCTCGAAGAGGTTGTATTGGCGGCTGCGATCGAATCGATCAGTGATCGCCCGAGTAAACCGGACCGTGTACCCCTCGGCCTGCATGCAGTCCCGGAACCAGTCAGAGGGCGTGGAATGGGGGAGACCTCGGATGAGGATCCTCAATCCTCTGTCCTCCACAGGCTGATGCCCGAACTCGCCGTGCCGGATGTCATTGGCAATGGCAAGGGTGTGTGTATTGGGAGTGGCAGTAGTTGTGTTGGTGTTGGTTATGGCGATGGTGCTGGTGTGAGTGGCGGTGACGGTGTTGGTGTTTGTATTTGTGTTTTGTGTTTGCTGCCGCTGCTGGTGATGGCGGCCCCGTCGTCTGGCCTGCTTCCTCTCACCATCTGGTGTTGGTGGGATTGGTGGCATTTGTGCAGGCTGGGCATTGGCACGGATCGACCCGCTGCTCGAACTCGAACCAGGTTCGGCTCTCAACAGGTTCGATCCGGTCGTGTGTGTGCGTGTGTGCGTGGCGGCCCGTTGGCCCGCTCTTTCTCGTCGGCTTGCCGGCTCTCCTCTCTCTTCTCCCTCTCCCGTTACTCACGAACTGTTTTGTGCGTCCGAGAGCGTGAGAGGCGGGCTATGGCCGTGGATATATCGGCCATGGCAATGGCTGGGTACTCACTCGCTGGGTCGCTGTGGCGTCGGCGCTCTGCATTGGCTGGGGCGTTGGTGTTGGCGCCTGCGCCGAGGGCTCTGATGCTGCTGCTGCTATTGGCGGTGTTTGTGTTGTTGGCTGCTGCTGCTGCTGCTGCTAGGGCGCCTCTGCGGGCCGCTCTGCCGCCGTCGCTGTGGCGTCTGTTCGACCCTCGTCTGGCCATTCCTCTGGTCATGGCTGGCTGTTGGTTTGTGTGTTGGCGATCTGCTGCCTGTTTGTTGTTTTTAATTGTGTGTGTGTTTGTGTTTAATGTATTTATTGGCACTTTTATTCTCTGTTTTCTCGTCTATCACAGTTATCTCTTTTTGGTTTGTGATGTGGACGGGAACAAAAGCTTGTCATAGATAGTAATGGGTGTGGTGGAGGAAGGTCGGCACGGCACGGCACGGCACACAACAGACACCACAAAAAGAACAGGGCAACACAGAAAAATCGTCAATGGCGACACGGCACAGAACAATCAAAAGCGACACGACACGACACGGTTTTCAAACGTCCGACGATCGCGACCTCTCGAGCGGGCGGACGAGATGAGAGTGGCGGACGAGGTTCATGGTGGAACTCTCACATGTCCGCCAACTCCCATACTCTCCCCCTCAACTCGACCGGCCCGATCGCCGATCGTCATTTACCGGTGCTCTCACCCCCGGTTCCACTTTCACTCACCCCAATATTAAGTGAGATGAAAGTAGTCCGAGGGCAGCAGCACCGATAAGTAGGCAATGGAGAATTGGAGTTGCCGTTTGCTTTAGTGGCTGTCCGTGTTGTCGTTGGTTAATGGCTAGTGTTCTTGTGTGTTCTTTGTGCTGTGTGTATTGGCTGCTCTGTTGTAAGGGGATGGGATGGGAAGGGGGGGGGATAGATGCCTGCTCCCGTATAACCGCCCGGATACTTTAAACTTCCGGATCTTACGATCCGGGCGCGAGACGCTCCGAAGAGTCGACCGCATAGCATCATATGGGCGGTTGAAATGGCTTTATTGGGGAGTTTGGCAGAGTGGCGGAGGTTGGCAGTGTTAATTTTGTTTCTGCTCAACTGCTATGGGTATGTATTGAAATTTGAAATGGGTGGGGGTGAAAAGGGGAATGGCTGGGCGTAATTGCCGAAGTTGGCGACCGATAACACACTAGCATTGAGAAATGCAATTTGTAGTGACTTTTTGGTGTGTTATCGGCGCGGTATTTTCCTAATTGGCGTGGTATTTTTTTGGGTCATTAATGGCCTTGCCACTTTTCAGATATTGGGGAATGGGTGATAGTTGGGAAGGAAGAAGAAGAAAGAAAGGTAAATATGCTAAAATAAATAACTAAAATTAATTAAATTACATTACAGATAAGGACAATCTATCTACAATTACTACAAATAAGGACTACAAAACTACAGAGATATTGTAACGGACCTGCTTCTTGGTTCGCTTGAGTTTGCTGGGCTCGCTCAGCGAGCCCCCAACGACAAATGATAAGACCTTCCTTTTCTTTAATCGAATTACTCTTTATTCGTACTTATATTAGGACTTAGGGCTAGATGCTACAATTCAGCTTATCTATGGATCAACACAAACACCGCCAATAGCAGCAGCAGCATCAGAGCCATCGGCGCAGGCGCCAACACCAACGCCCCAGCCAATGCAGAGCGCCGACGCCACAGCGACCCAGCGAGTGAGTACCCAGCCATTGCCATGGCCGATATATCCACGGCCATAGCCCGCCTCTCACGCTCTCGGACGCACAAAACAGTTCGAGAGTAACGGGAGAGGGAGAAGACAGAGGAGAGCCGGCAAGCCGACGAGAAAGAGCGGGCCAACGGGCCGCCACGTACACACACACACACACACGACCGGATCGAACCTGTTGCGAGTCGAACCTGGTTCGAGCTCGAGCAGCGGGTCGATCCGTGCCAATTCCCAGCCTGCACAAATGCCACCAATCCCACCAACACCAAAACGACGCCGCGCCCTCATCGACAGTGGGAGTGACGATGAGGGTGAGGGTGAGAGGAAGCAGGCTAGACGACGGGGCCGCCATCACCAGCACGGCAGCAGCGGCCGCCAATTGGGAAGCCGAAGAAAAAAAGGCAGACAATGGAGGAGCTAGAGGCTATTGTCCAGGAGCAGCTGAGGCAGCACGAGTTGAGGGAGCAACAGCAGAAGCAGCAGAAACGGACGGCAGATGCAGCCAACACCAACACAGTTGCCGATCCTGCCACTATGCCGCAATCTGCACAGCCAACACATGCCCCTGCCCCTGCCCATGCCCCTGCCACTACTATAAATGCCAATAGCCAGACCCACAGCCATCACCAACATCGACAACAGCCAATACATAGACAATTACCAGCCATTCACACAGACAATACCACAATTAACAATAGAGATAATAATGACGCCAATACAAATACAAATACCTGCCAATACAAACACCAACACCACCACCGCCATCACCATCACAAACACCCCTGCCACTACCACCGACGATGACATCCGGCACGGCGAATTCGGGCATCAGCCCAGCCAGGATCGTGGGTTGAGGATTCTCATCCGAGGACTCTCCCACTCCACGCCGCCGGATTGGATTCGCAGCAGTATGCTGAACGAGGGGTTCACGGTTCGGTTTGTGAGCGTGATCACCGATCGATGCGATCGCAGCCTTCAATACAACCTCTTCGAGGCTGAGATCGCCCCCAAACCGGACCGTGGCCAATACGACGTCTTAAAGCTGCGACGCATGGGTGGGAGGCCCGTCACGGTTGAGAGACTTGGAGTCTCCCGTGACCCCGCCCAGTGCCATCGATGTCAGGTGTTTGGCCACACCCGCGCATATTGTAGACGAGCTGCTGTCTGCATGAAATGCGCGGGTGGACATCTGACGACGGAGTGCAGCAAGCCAAGGAACGTTGCTCCCAAGTGCGTCAACTGCCAGGGCGCCCACATCAGCGCCTACAAGGGCTGCAGCGCCTACAAGGCAGCCAGGCAGCGGCTCGTGGCCCACAGGGTCGCCAGGGATGAGGAGCGTCGCAATCAGCAGCCACAGCCAATCCAACAGCGACAACAGCCAATACAACGTAGCCAGCAGCAGCCACATCCACAGCCACTCCATAATCCGCAGCAGCAACGCCAACTCCAACCGGATCGGCAGCATCGGCAGCAGCATCGGTATGGCGACCATCATCCCCAGCCATCGACCAGGGGGCGCCAATACCGACGGGTCCAGCCGATCGCTGCGGCGCCTGTTAATGCGCCCAATCGTTGATCCAGAGACAGCCACTGCAACAAAGAAAAACCGTCAATTCACGACAACACGAAAGACGGCCAAAACACATGAAAATCACACGTACCTGCCAATCACCAGACAGAGCTGACCAACAAGAAGCTGCCTCGCCACCAAAATTGACAATTTCCTGCCAATTGGGCGGAAAAGGAGGCCTTTTTCTGATGACGCTGCCACCACACCATCACAATGACGTCACGCAAATACCTGCTCACAGCTGCCATTCCAAACGACGATGCAGATGCTGACGCCTGTTGCCGCTCCACTGGGTCGCACCCGTCTCTCATGCCATGTAGTGACGCTTGAACCAGCTACAAAAGTATTACTACAACAACAGAAAAAAAAAGTAAAAGAACGGAAAAACAAAAAAACTAATCAAAAATTTTAAATCCAGGGAATATCGTAATTGCGTTTAGCGCCCCTATTGCTCGTGATCGGCGGGTACTTTTTGGGCAGACGGTCGGACTCGGGAGAGAGCAGGCAGCGGTTATGTTAACTCGAGGGAAATGGTGGTTGGCACTTTCGCTGTTGGGAGGTTTCGTGGATGCAAGCCCAGCTACGGTCGCTCTTTTCGATTTTGGGCCCCACTTCAGAAGGTAGTGTTTTTGGTGGAAAGAGGGAAAAACAAAACTAAACCTCGCGCCAGTGCCAAATCAAAGAAAAACGAGGGGGAACGTTGTGAGTTTCTGCGGACACCGCAACTCTACGGTTATACCCGATACTAAGTCAGTATGGCTCTACTCCGGCAGACGCCGCTAATATTAAACGACACGACAAAGAGTGCGTGCGAGAGAGACAGAAAATCAGTCTGATTTTTAACGGGAGAGGGAGAAGACAGAGGAGAGCCGTCAAGCCGACGAGAAAGAGCGGGCCAACGGGCCGCCACGTACACACACACACACACACGACCGGATCGAACCTGTTGCGAGTCGAACCTGGTTCGAGCTCGAGCAGCGGGTCGATCCGTGCCAATGCCCAGCCTGCACAAATGCCACCAATCCCACCAACACCAAAACGACGCCGCGCCCTCATCGACAGTGGGAGTGACGATGAGGGTGAGGGTGAGAGGAAGCAGGCTAGACGACGGGGCCGCCATCACCAGCAGCGGCAGCAGCGGCCGCCAATTGGGAAGCCGAAGAAAAAAAGGCAGACAATGGAGGAGCTAGAGGCTATTGTCCAGGAGCAGCTGAGGCAGCACGAGTTGAGGGAGCAACAGCAGAAGCAGCAGAAACGGACGGCAGATGCAGCCAACACCAACACAGTTGCCGATCCTGCCACTATGCCGCAATCTGCACAGCCAACACATGCCCCTGCCCCTGCCCATGCCCCTGCCACTACTATAAATGCCAATAGCCAGACCCACAGCCATCACCAACATCGACAACAGCCAATACATAGACAATTACCAGCCATTCACACAGACAATACCACAATTAACAATAGAGATAATAATGACGCCAATACAAATACAAATACCTGCCAATACAAACACCAACACCACCACCGCCATCACCATCACAAACCCCCCTGCCACTACCACCGACGATGACATCCGGCACGGCGAATTCGGGCATCAGCCCAGCCAGGATCGTGGGTTGTGGATTCTCATCCGAGGACTCTCCCACTCCACGCCGCCGGATTGGATTCGCAGCAGTATGCTGAACGAGGGGTTCACGGTTCGGTTTGTGAGCGTGATCACCGATCGATGCGATCGCAGCATTCAAGACAACCTCTTCGAGGCTGAGACCGCCCCCAAACCGGACCGTGGCCAATACGACGTCTTAAAGCTGCGACGCATGGGTGGGAGGCCCGTCACGGTTGAGAGACTTGGAGTCTCCCGTGACCCCGCCCAGTGCCATCGATGTCAGGTGTTTGGCCACACCCGCGCATATTGTAGACGAGCTGCTGTCTGCATGAAATGCGCGGGTGGACATCTGACGACGGAGTGCAGCAAGCCAAGGAACGTTGCTCCCAAGTGCGTCAACTGCCAGGGCGCCCACATCAGCGCCTACAAGGGCTGCAGCGCCTACAAGGGCTGCAGCGCCTACAAGGGCTGCAGCGCCTACAAGGCAGCCAGGCAGCGGCTCGTGGCCCACAGGGTCGCCAGGGATGAGGAGCGTCGCAATCAGCAGCCACAGCCAATCCAACAGCGACAACAGCCAATACAACGTAGCCAGCAGCAGCCACATCCACAGCCACTCCATAATCCGCAGCAGCAACGCCAACTCCAACCGGATCGGCAGCATCGGCAGCAGCATCGGTATGGCGACCATCATCCCCAGCCATCGACCAGGGGGCGCCAATACCGACGGGTCCAGCCGATCGCTGCGGCGCCTGTTAATGCGCCCAATCGTTGATCCAGAGACAGCCACTGCAACAAAGAAAAACCGTCAATTCACGACAACACGAAAGACGGCCAAAACACATGAAAATCACACGTACCTGCCAATCACCAGACAGAGCTGACCAACAAGAAGCTGCCTCGCCACCAAAATTGACAATTTCCTGCCAATTGGGCGGAAAAGGAGGCCTCTTTCTGATGACGCTGCCACCACACCATCACAATGACGTCACGCAAATACTTGCTCACAGCTGCCATTCCAAACGACGATGCAGATGCTGACGCCTGTTGCCGCTCCACTGGGTCGCACCCGTCTCTCATGCCATGTACGGTTATACCCGATACTAAGTCAGTATGGCTCTCCTCCGGCAGACGCCGCTAATATTAAACGACACGACAAAGAGTGCGTGCGAGAGAGACAGAATACCAGTCTGAGCGTGACGTCGGGCGCTGCGTAGCCACTGAAAATTGATTTGTTCCTATTGGCTATAAAAATGATCTGATCTGATTCAGCAATCTGATAGATATGGTCATTGTCTATGATTCTGCGTTTTTAGTTTTCTCGAATGTGCAATATTGTGGATGCAACAGATTTTCGCCCTTTGTGTGGGCGGAAGGGGGTGGGGCGAAATTTTGAGATACACGTTTTATAGTAAGATCTAACAGGAGTGCGGATACCAAATTTGGTTACTCTAGCCTTAATAGTCTATGAGATTTTTGAATATCCCCAGATTTTCGTCCTTTGCGGGGGCGGAAGGCGGTGTGGCGAAATTTTGAAACAAACTCGTCTCGGTCCGATATATTAGGAGTGTGGATACCAAATTTGGTTGCTCTAGCTTTTGTAGTCTCTGAGATCTTGGCGCTAATGTTTTACTCTAAGCAAAGCCGCCTATGCTACGTGTGTGTTAGAGAGAGACAAGGCGAGAAAAAATGAAATTGTTTTCTTAATGCTGGCTATAATAATAATACGATCCAATTCAGATTCCGCAGTCTAAAGATATGGTCATTCTCTACAATTCTACGTTTTTGGTTTTCTCATATCTTTAAAATTGTGGATGCCACAGATTTTCGTCCTTTGTGGGGGCGGAAGTGGGCGGGGCGAAGTTTTGAAATATTTTTGTAGCAGTGACATATCACAGAAGTCTGGATCCAAAACATCGTTGCTCTAGCTCTTATAGTCTTTGAGCACTAGGCGCTGAAGGGGACGGACAGACGGACGGACGGACAGACAGACAGGGCTCAATCGACTCGGCTATTGATGCTGATCAAGAATATATATACTTTATGGGGTCGGAAACGATTCCTTCTGGACGTGACACACATCCACTTTTACCACAAATCTAATATACTCCAATACTCATTTTGAGTATCGGGTATAAAAAGAAAAAAAAGAGGAATCGTGTTGCTTTCCAATTATACCATAAAGAAATCGAAAAGAAATTTGCCACCCCATTAAGGGGGCGTTCCATTCTGACCCCACGCCGGAGGCAAGGCATCCGAAAGTGGTCTCTTTTTTTTTTGTTTCGGACGGCCATATGCAAGTTAATATAACAAGAGTGCCAATCGCCACATAGCGGTAAGTTGGACATTGGGGCTTAGGTGTCGCTAAGTAGTGTTAAATGGAACATGGGTTTTATTCTATTACAGAATTGGCACTTTGTGCCAAGCAGATTTCCAAGGGAGAATAGCGGAAAAAGATAATTGGGATCGATGACCGAGCCACAGCCACAACCAGCTGGCCATAGAAAGGGAAGAGAAGAGACTGCGCTCCCGAAAAAAAGCACAAGAACCGATCGAATTCGCCGCTGGCGCAGAGAAGCACAAGGCAGAGAAGAGTCCGCCGCTCCAGCTGTGGATCCGACTCAGTGCATCAGCAGCATCGTCGGCGCCGGGAAGCTGCGAAACTAAAGCGGAATATCGAACATTTTTTTTTTGCCCCAATTTTTTTTTTGCGTAAATATCTTGCCCTCGGCCGACCTGGCTTAGTGAAAAAAAAATAGAGGGAATAAAAACCCAGATCAAAATTATACCCATGAGCCAGTAGGCAAAGTCTTAGTGAGTACGAATACAAATACCTTGCTCCCCTTTCGGCAGTGCAGCGCCGTTAATTCAGTCTTGCTTTTCTTTTCCCTTAAACCGTAAGGGCTAGACCTATGTGGAGCCCAAAGAAAAGAAAGGCATAAGGGAAAAGAAATACAATATCAATGCACAAAAGCAAAGAAAAAAAAGCAGTCCCCCGAAAGCCTCTGCGCGCCTTGTTCTTTCTCTTCTTTTCTCTTTTTGTTGTTGTGCTCTCCCAATAAAATTACATTTACAGCAATTACAGCAAGCGGATCGTCTTCGACAAAAGCGCTTTTGGAGATGGATGGCACGTAAGTGAAAGAATATTGCTTTAC
This sequence comes from Drosophila miranda, assembly GCF_003369915.1. Taxonomy (NCBI): domain Eukaryota; kingdom Metazoa; phylum Arthropoda; class Insecta; order Diptera; family Drosophilidae; genus Drosophila; species Drosophila miranda. Next base: position 122,949 of record NW_022881595.1, read on the forward strand.
TCTAAATAAAATGCATACATGAGCGTGAGAGGAGAGTTATAGGAAAGAAGGAAGGGGAGAGGTAAAACAGTTGGGCAGATCCACATGCCGGAAGAGATAGCAAGAACAGTAACCGTGGGTTTTTTGTTGTTGGCATAAATGCTCTTTTAAATTTGTATGCCAGTTTAGCGGCTACCTCCTATATACATATACTGTTTATTTTATATTATATACATAATTAATTCTTTTTTTTTGGTATTTTTCTATTTATTTATAATTCTTCTGTTTTAATTATTATTAGTATTTGTTTAATTTCCAACCTGAAATATTATTGAATTCTGTTGTTCGCTAAATTAGTTTTGGAGTCAATTGGGAGTTTAAATAGAGTAGGGAAATGCCCCTGTGTGAAACAATAAATAAGTTTTAAAATTAAATCGATAGTGAACTAAATTATTTTAGGGCGCCATGCCGAGTGGATTATGGAAATGAAGTGAGTCTGGGGGTTTTAGGGATCATCGGCCACTACTATGGCTTTGCGGCCCAGATGGTCAAGGTAGGGTGGGCAAAACGCTGCTGCACCTACAGCTACTCAGCAGCGCAACCCGTACTTCAGCATGTTCTGTTTTCTTTGCAGAGCAACCTCTATGTGTGCATAGCTTGTCACTCTTGGTAATTTCTCTTCTGTATGTCCAGTCCGATCGATCATGTGTTAGGGAGGAAAACAGCACGCGAAATCAATATTATTATAGGTATCCAATGCGAGCAGGTAGCACAGTGGTAAATCCTCACCCCCCCCCCCCCCCCCCTCCCCTTGCCGACGACAAATAGAAGCCGGAACCAGCGCGTGCTCCTCTGGTCGCTACAATAAGATCAGCTCGTTATGATAGCGTATCGCTATACGTTGTATGCTACAGCCATTATGTGAGGGCGGGATGGCCTGGTGTTGAGCCGCCAGACGCGCTCAAAAACTGCAAAAGGAGAATCAGGAAAAAAAGGCTGCCAATTAAAACACAAATACTCGCCTGCAAAAGTCTCTCACGCCATCACAAACCGGACATAGGTCGCCAGCAACAACATCCAAACGCCGACAGTACCTGCAAATAAACATAAATTAAAAATCAAACGCCAAAAACAAACACCTCATCTGGATGGCCGGACCAGCAGCCATTTAAAACGCCATTAAAAACCGACGATGAACGTGGCCGAGGAGGCCAGGCCAATCCACCTGACAACGCATCCTGGTGGCCGGACCAGCAGCCACTCGGATGCGGCCAATAACTCGACTCGTTGGCATCAATCACACGATGCCAATGCCAACACAAGGACAATGCAGTTGGGTGGCCGGACCAGTGCCACTCGAGTGCAGCAGCCAACACCAACCAGCGACAGATGCAACGTGGGCGACCGGACCAGAGCCACTTGCCATCAACACCATCAATGCCCACGATGCACGCCATCTCCAAGTCCAGCCATCGCCACTAAAGATCTCAGGTGGTGCCACTAATCCTGCACAGGGGGTCAACGGAGCCGGCCGGTATGCGGCGCAATGCTCTGCATTCCGTTTGCCATGCCGGCCGGTGCTTTGTTGTAGTTGTCCTCCTGTTAACAAAATAAATGATATTTAAGTATGTTTATTGTTGTGTAAATGTATTGTAATTATTGTTTGTTTTACCTTGTATATATCTCTGTAGTTTTGTAGTCCTTATTTGTAGTAATTGTAGATAGATTGTCCTTAGCTGTAATGTAATTTAATTAATTTTAGTTATTTATTTTAGCATAATTACCTTTCCCTCTTCTTCTTCTTTCCAAACTATCACCCATTCCACAATACCTGACAAGTGGCAACGCCATTAATGACCCAAAAATACCACGCCAATTAGAAAAATACCCGGCCGATAACACACCAAAAAGTCACTACAAATTCAAATTGCCTTTCTCAATGCCCAGTGTGTTATCGGCCGCCAACTTCGGCAATTTATGCCCAGCCAATTCCTCCCCTCCCCCCACCCACTTCAAATGCCACTAAATGCCAAATGCAGTTGAGCAGGACTAAAATGAACACTGCCATCCTACGCCACTCTGCCAAAAGCCCCAACAAAGCCATTTAAACCGCCCACAAGATGCTAAGCGGTCGACTCTTCGGAGCGTCTCGCGCCCGGATCGTCAGATCCGGAAGTTGAAAGTATCCGGGCGGTTATACGGGAGCAGGCAAATTTCCCCCTTCCCATTCCATCCCCGACAACAGAGCAGCCAATACACGGAGACAAAGAACACACAAGAACACTAGCCATTAACCAACAACAACACAGACAGCCACTAAAACAAACGGCCACTACAATCTTCCATTGCCTACTTATCGGTGCTGCTGCCCTCGGACTACTTTCATCTCACTCAATATTGGGGTGAGTGAAAGTGGAACCGGGGGTGAGAGCACCGGTAAATGACGATAGGCGATCGTGCCTTTCGAGTTGAGGGGGAGAGTATGAGAGTTGGCGGACATGTGAGAGTTCCACCATGAACCTCGCCCCCCACTCTCATCTCGTCCACCCGCTCGAGAGGTCGCGATCGTCGGACGTGCCAAAACCGTTTCGTGTCTTTTTTCGTGTCGCCGTTTTCCGTTGTCTTGCTGTTGTGCTTTGTTTTCTTTTTTTGTGGTGTCTGTCGTGTGCCGTGCCGTGCCGTGCCCCCGCTGACATGATAAAAAGTCCCTTCCTCCCCCCGACTACCGCCACTACTACTATCGACAAGCTTTCTGCTCCCCAATAAATGTCATTAATTTTAAACGCCAATAAATAACATTAACTTATAAAAACACAAACCTAACGAGAGACAAACTGTGTAAAGAGACTGACGAGAGGAATGGCCAGACGAGGGTCGAACAGACGCCACAGCGACGGCGGCAGAGCGGCCCGCAGAGGCGCCCTAGCAGCAGCAGCAGCAGCCAACAACACCAACATCAACACCGCCAATAGCAGCAGTAGCAGCAGAGCCCTCGGCGCAGACGCCAACACCAACGCCCCAGCCAGTGCAGAGCTCCGACGCCACAGCCATCCATCGAGTGAGTACCCAGCCATTGCCATGGCCGATTTATCCACGGCCACAGCCACTCCCCCTCGAGCCCCATCAAATCAGCAGCAACAGCAGCGCCAATACAAACTGCAAATCCCGTAACCCCGCCAAATCCAAAAATCCCGCCAAACGCAAAGGGAAAGGCCGATAGGACGCCGCTCTCGCTGCCGCTTTTCCCGCCACTCACGCTCTCGGACATACAAAACCGTTCGAGAGTAACGGGAGAGGGAGAAGACGGAGGAGAGCCGGCAAACCGAAGCGCAAGAGTGGAGCGCCAAAACGGCCAACGGGCCGCCACACACACACACACGACCGGATCGAACCTGTTGCGAGTCGAACCTGGTTCGAGCTCGAGCAGCGGGTCGATCCGTGCCATTGCCCAGCCTGCACAAATGCCACCAATCCCACCAACACCAAAACGACGCCGCGCCCTCTTCGACAGTGGGAGTGACGATGAGGGTGATGATGAGAGGAAGCAGGCCAGACGACGGGGCCGCCATCACCAGCAGCGGCAGCAAACACAAAACACAAATACAAACACCAACACCGTCACCGCCACTCACACCAGCACCATCGCCATAACCAACACCAACACAACTACTGCCACTCCCAATACACACACCCTTGCCATTGCCAATGACATCCGGCACGGCGAGTTCGGGCATCAGCCTGTGGAGGACAGAGGATTGAGGATCCTCATCCGAGGTCTTCCCCATTCCACGCCCTCTGACTGGTTCCGGGACTGCATGCAGGCCGAGTGGTACACGGTTCGGTATACTCGGGCGATCACCGATCGATTCGATCGCAGCCGTCAATTCAACCTCTTTGGGGCTGAGATCGCCCCCAAACCGGACCGTGGCCAATACGAGGTATTGAAGCTGCGACGCCTGGGTGGGAGGCCCGTCACGGTTGAGAGACTTGGAGGCTCCCGTGACCCTGCCCAGTGCCATCGATGTCAGGTGTTTGGCCACACCCGCTGCTGTCTGCATGAAATGCGCGGGTGGACACCTGACGACGGAGTGCAGCAAGCCGAGGAACGTCGCTCCCAAATGCGCCAACTGCCAGGGCGCCCACATCAGCGCCTACAAGGGCTGCAGCGCCTACAAGGCAGCCAGGCATCGACGGCAGCAGCAGCTATAATGTTACGGCTACGGGCTGGTTAAATCTTGTTGGAAATGCAGCCTCAGCAGGAAAGGGAATCGGGGTTAGTGCACTAAACTGCGCTCTGGGCTCAGCTCGCCGGATGGGGTCGGGGTCTTTCCTATCCCTATATTTCCTGGTTCTCGCCATATTATAAAAATTTAAGTGCACTGACACAGAATCTACTTTGATCAAACCAAAAAAAAAACAAATGTAATCAATCCCCGGTCGGCATAGATGGCAAGAAGGAATCCGGTAGTCGCGTATTTAATTTAGTGATCCTAGGTGAAGGAGATCACTAGTTCCTCTATACCCTCCCTACCTTCGGCAATGCGTGGAACGATGTTGGCATGGCCCCTAACGTAACTACCGCGCATTATTACACTCGATGCATCATTGGCATTATGTACTTAGACAGAATGGTTGTTATTTATTCCAAATTCATGTCAATTCAAAATAGTTCGATTAATCAAGATTCAAAAGATTCATATATAACAAAAGGTTCATTAACTTAAGATATAAAATACAATTCATAGCAAACTGAGCCTTTTTACTCACGAAGGTCAACATTCCATTCAATACGAAACTAATGATCATTACCAAATTCAAACACTTTCCCTGACGAGCTCGTTGGGCCCAATGAACTGCTTCGGTAGCTGTGGAACAATATTAATTATATAAAATAGTAAAGAATTAAAGAATGATATTTTGGCCGACATTGCCAGAGTGAATCAAGGCTTAACATTGAGTGGATTAGGAAAGGACTTAAGACATATGATAAAGAAATTAATTCTATAGGAAAGATATTCCTTAATATAACTGTATATGTTTATATGATTTAACATTTAAAGTCAAATTTAATTGAAGTGCAAACACAAGAATGCAAGCAAAGGAAAAGAGAATGTCGATGATCAAATTAATGCACGTTTATATGTGTGTGCATACGCACGCATAGGTCCGAATTCTCTTCGAACGAAAGCTCGCTCTTGGCGTGTGAGCTATCACGCTTTCCCTTTCATTACGCTGCACCGCTGCTATACCCTGCTATTTCGCGGGTATGTTCGTACTCACGAATCGATGATCACATGTTGTCCACGACACAGGTCACCCTAGATTCCGATTCCTGATCTTGTATTCACATCTTCTGCACAATTTTAGCTGACATAAATTTCCACTTTAATTCTTAGGCGTTGTCGATTCCGCATCAAGGATGTTGAGTTGCATCTCGCAAGATACGCTTAGAGGGCATTCAAAAGTCGATACAGATCGTCCGTACAACGGAAACGCTGGTAATTCGAAGCGGCCAAAAATAAGACACTGGAGGTTGCGTGGGGGGGTTAGGCGTGAGAGCGCCAAAGCACGGCAGACCTCCAGTGACCAAGAGATTCTGTAATAGATTCGGAATTCAGTGAATGTACCAAACCTGCTTTCCTCTATAATCACCTTCTTTTTCTCTACGTAGCACTTTGCACTTTCACCACACAATACAGCTTGATCTTGCTTTTTAGTCGATTCTCCGCCGACTTGCAGTTATGTAATTTGGTATGTATTATGTAATACAGCGACACGTGAACTTCCACTAGAGTTTGGCACTATTGGCATAGGCACAACCGAAGTGGTTTGGGAGAAAAATGGAATTGATCCGCGTGTTCACCGTCGCTGTCGGCTTAAGCGGCATAGACGAGCTTTAACGGGACCCTTCCATGGAATTCGGTCTCGAGAGACGAAAAAGAACATTCGAGCAATTAAAGCTCCATATTCGAAGTAGCTGTTTTTAAAGCCTTGGTGTTCGAACTAATCAAGTTGGCGCGTGATTTGAATCTTCTTTATATCTGGGAAATTATTAGGGAATTTAATCTGGGTTTGCTTCACTGGCCACCACACTCTCCACCACCAGATTATGTCCCGGAGTGATCGACAGGGATCGTAATCGAAAGGAAAAGAAGGACAGTGAATTAGCGGGTTTGAATATCCTTTACGTGGTATACTCCCATTTTCTTTCCTTTCTCGTTCGATAATTCGTAATAAACAGGACTTAGCTTTTTCGTTACTGTTGCTGTCACAAACCTCTGCGCTAATTTATGGCTGAATTTGTTAGACGCGTTGCTTTGGGAGAAATTGCGAACGTAAACCTGATCTCCGACGTTGAATTGTATGTTTCTACTCCTCAAATTGTATACCCTCGCGTTGGTTGCATGAGCCTTTGCATTGTTGACTTTTGCTGCATACCTTGCCAACTGCAGAGCATCGGGGTAATTAACTCTAGAATCATCTGATAGCAAGTTAAGTTTCCTGAGCAATTCGTAATCCTTGCCATTCAAAATCATGTTTTGCCCAAACGTAAGGAAGTAAGGAGAATATCCGGTGGTTGTATGTAGACTGGATCGAATAGCACCGTTAATCTCATTCAGTCGTTGATCCCAGGTAGTGTGATCTTTCCCCACGTACGCACGGATCGCCGCCAAAACCGATCGGTTTAAGCGCTCGCTTGCATTCGCTTGAGGCGAATAAAAAGCGGTACAAATATGTTTAATTGAAAATCGAGTTAGAAAAGCCTCAAAGAATCCTGATCGAAATTGAGAACCATTGTCCGTTAAGATGGATTCCGGCACTCCAAACGTAAAGAAAATGGAATTTTCTAAGTACTCGCAAATCTTTCCGGAAGTGAATCGTTTCAATGGACAGACGAAATGGAATTTTGTACAATGATCCACGATTATTAATAATCCGATATTCCCTGCCTTTGAACGAAGGTATGGACCTAACAGATCCATGTAGAGTCGTTGAAACGGTCTCTCTGATTGCATTGGCTTTCCCAATGGTGGTCGTAATACTATATTGGGACTTTTGGTCTGTTTACAAATGACACAATTATTCACATACTCTCGGATTTGAACCAACATCTTGGGCCAGAACAGGTATCTCTTAAGTTTTTCAACGGTTTTACCCATCCCGCCATGTGATGCGCTAGGAGAATCAAACAAGCCGTTTGATAACACTACTGACTAGGCCAGAGGGTACCCATAATTTCCACGACTGGTGGTCAGATTCAGAATCTCCAATCGAAGCTTCGGTGCGTTTGTATACATAGCCATCTGTTATTTTTAAATCTGGAAGTTTCTCTTGGTTCTGCTGAATGCGTTCAGTTAAATCAAGATATTCCAACGAAGTGAAATGCTCGGACTCTAAATCGATGATCGGCCCTAGATCTATAAACTCATCTACTGACGATTCATTTTGCCTTGACAGAGTGTCAGCAATAACATTTTGTGAACCCTTCCGGTGTTCAATGCGAAAATCAAAACCCTGTAACTGTATAGCCCATCGCGCGAGCCTTCCAGACAAATCCTTTTGTCGCATCAACCACTGCAATGCTGCATGGTCGGTTATTACTAAGAATTCCTGGCCTTCTATGTAAGCTCGAAATTTCTTAATTCCCTAATTAACTGCTAGACATTCTAGTTCTGTAACGGAATAATTCCGTTGAGCTTTGGATAACTTAACCGACATGTATCCAATTGGCATTTCGAAGCCTTCTTTATTCTCTTGAGCTAGGACGCACCCGAGACCAAAAGAACTAGCATCACACAATGAATTTCTTAGAAAAATCAGGAGTTCTGAGGATTGGAGCTAATGTTAATCTTCGTTTCAATTCTTCAAAAGCATTGGTTGCGGTTTCATTCCATATTAAGGAAGTATTCTGTTTCTTAAGCATCTCGGTCAAACAGGAATGGTGAAATTGATGTGGACACGGTGTCGTGGCAAACAATTGATCTTTCTCAAGTTAATCGTGGCAAATGCGACAATAGCCATGCTGATTTAATGCAGTTTCAAAGCTATTATCTTTACTGGCCATATTTCCTCTTAATTTTTATTTTTATTTTTTTTTTTCAATCAGCTAAATATGTGTAACTCCTCTCTTATGCCCTTATTATTATTGAATTAAATGGATATTAAAGGTTCCTATTAGACTATGTCTGATACTCGTCGGGAACTCAAAGTTTCTCTAAGACCCGCCATTCCAAGTACCGAACAAGTCATGTTCCTATAAAGTTGAAAGTGGTCGTGCGTCTGGTTGGGTCGATCAATACAAAATCCTGAATTGCAATCGCAAATTCCACAGCTCAGATACACGGCACTAACATCTTTATTCTATTAAAATATTTTCTTCAGACATCTATACAGTTCACGCCGTCATTTCTTGGTAGACCAATCCCTACTCAGTCGAATTGAAATCTCCATTCCAAAAGCTAATTTTCTAATTAACAGGCTAATGGATGTATTAACACAGCTTAACCGTGAAGCACGAAGGTTACTCCAACCGTTCGGAATTATCCTCATCTGGAAATAATCGTATCTTTTCTACACTTTTCCGATTATAACACGTCGTTTCGTCTTCGGCCCCACGTTGGGCGCCATTTTATAATGTTACGGCTACGGGCTGGTTAAATCTTGTTGGCAATGCAGCCTCAGCAGGAAAGGGAATCGGGGTTAGTGCACTATACTGCGCTCTGGGCTCAGCTCGCCGGATGGGGTCGGGGTCTTTCCTATCCCTATACTTCCTGGTTCTCACTATATTATACAAATTTAACTGAAGCTCGCTCTTGGCGTGTGAGCTATCACGCTCTCCCTTTCATTACGCTGCACCGCTGCTATACCCTGCTATTTCGCGGGTATGTTCGTACTCACGAATCGATGATCACATGTTGTCCACGACACAGGTCACCCTAGATTCCGATTCCTGATCTTGTATTCACATCTTCTGCACAATTTTAGCTGACATAAATTTCCACTTTAATTCCTAGGCGTTGTCGATTCCGCATCAAGGATGTTGAGTTGCATCTCGCAAGATACGCGTAGAGGGCATTCAAAAGTCGATACAGATCGTCCGTACAACGGAAACGCTGGTAATTCGAAGCGGCCAAAAATAAGACACTGGAGGTTGCGTGGGGGGGTTAGGCGTGAGAGCGCCAAAGCACGGCAGACCTCCAGTGACCAAGAGATTCTGTAATAGATTCGGAATTCAGTGAATGTACCAAACCTGCTTTCTTCTATAATCACCTTCTTTTTCTCTACGTAGCACTTTGCACTTTCACCACACAATACAGCTTGATCTAGCTTTTTAGTCGATTCTCCGCCGACTTGCAGTTATGTAATTTGGTATGTATTATGTAATACAGGGACACGTGAACTTCCACTAGAGTTTGGCACTATTGGCATAGGCACAACCGAAGTGGTTTGGGAGAAAAATGGAATTGATCCGCGTGTTCACCGTCGCTGTCGGCTTAAGCGGCATAGACGAGCTTTAACGGGACCCTTCCATGGAATTCGGTCTCGAGAGACGAACAAGAACATTCGAGCAATTAAAGCTCCATATTCGAAGTAGCTGTTTTTAAAGCCTTGGTGTTCGAACTAATCAAGTTGGCGCGTGATTTGAATCTGCTTTATATCTGGGAAATTATTAGGGAATTTAATCTGGGTTTGCTTCACTGGCCACTACACAGCAGCCTCAGCCACTACGGCAACAGCCACAGCCAATGCAGCAGCCAATACAGCAGCAACAGCCAGCACATCGTCTCCAGCAGCCATCACAACGTCACCAGCAGCCACTACAGCGACAGTTGCAGCAGCAGCCACCCACACAGCCACTCCACCCACAGCCGCAGCAGCAACGCCAACGCGGTCCGGGTCGGCAGCATCGACAACAGCTACAGCATCGCGACCAACATCCCCATCCATCGACCAGGGGGCGCCAATACCAGAGGGTCCAGCCGATGCAGCCGATCCCAAATCGTGCTCCGGAGCCACGCCAACCCCAGCTACAGCAGCAGCCAGGCGCCCAGTGCGATGGGAGCTGTGCCCATATCCTGAAAAGAGATGCCAGAAGAATTAGAGAGCTGCAAGAAAAACTGGCAGCAATTTCAACAAAACTGACAAACCTGCTGCAGGCAAGGGACGAGAGCACGGGAGGAGTGCCGCCACAACGGACAACAACAGCAGCAGCAGCATCCACACAGCCATCACCGCGACCAGCACCAAATACGCACCATGACGCCGCAGCCATATCGGACTCCGAATCCGATATGGACTGCGAAGCAATTGACGACGAAGATGACGACGAATGGACCGACCACGATCCATTCGACGAGCTGGAGGGTCTGGGCCAAGTGTGGAGGGCCCAAATCGCCAGCGCACGCGAAAGCATGCGATCGGGCGGCGCCCATTGATGTGCCCAATCGTCGATCCAGAGGCCAGCCACTGCAACAAAGAAAAAGACGTCAATACGGACAACAAAGAAAGACTGTCAAAACACACAAAATCCACACTTACCTGCCAATCACCAGACAGAGCTGACCAACAAGAAGCTGCCTCGCCACCAACATTGACAATTTCCTGCCAATTGGGCGGAAAAGGAGGCCTCTTTCTGATGACGCTGCCACCACACCATCACAATGACGTCACGCAAATACCTGCTCACAGCTGCCATTCCAAACGACGACGCAGATGCTGGCGCCTGTTGCCGCTCCACTGGGTCACACCCGTCTCTCATGCCAATTATGTGAGGGCGGGATGGCCTGGTGTTGAGCCGCCGGACGCCAGCAAATCCTGCAAAAGGAAGAAGAAAAAGGAGAATCATGAACGAGGCTGCCAATAAAAAACACAAATACTCACCTGCAAACGTCTCCTATGCCAACACAAACCAGACAAGGGTAGCCAGCAACAACATCCAAATCGACGACAGGCACCTGCAAATAAACACAAATTAAAAATCAAACGCCAAAACAAACACCTCCTCAACTGGGTGGCCGGACCAGTAGCCACTCAAAATTACACCAACAATCCGAAGACGAACGTGGCCGAGGAGGCCAGGCCAATACTACTGACAACGCATCCTGGGTGGCCGGACCAGCAGCCACTAGGATGCGGCCAACAATTAAAATCGACAACGTATCCTGGTGGCCGGACCAGTTCGCCACTTGGATGCGGCCAATAACACAAATCGTTGGCATCACATTTCGATGTCAACGCCAGCACAACGACAATGCAGTTGGGTGGCCGGACCAGTGCCACTCGAGTGCAACAGCCAACACCAACCAACGACAGATGCAACGTGGGCGGCCGGACCAGAGCCGCTCGTCAATGAACACCTTTGCCCACGATGCACGCCATCTCCAAGTCCAGCCATCGCCACCAAAGATCCCAGATGGTGCCACTAATCCTGCACAGGGGGACAACAGAGCCGGCCGGTATGCGGCGCAATGTTCTGCATTGCGTTTGCCATGCCGGCCGGTGCTTTGTTGTAGTTGTCCTCCTGTTAAAAATAAATGATATTTAAGTATGTTTATTGTTGTGTAAATGTATTGTAATTATTGTTTGTTTTACCTTGTATATATTGTGAGGAACAGCGGTTCCTCACAGGCCGAATTCGACCAAAGCATAGCCGGATAAAGACGGTGGGACGGTCGGGTAAAGGCTGATGGCTGGCTGGATGAGGCGAAGGTCAGCCCAGATACCTACGGATATCCGGATGCGGCGAAGAGGCCAAGGGCCCCGAGAGGAGAAGTGTCCCGCTCTCGGAGCGAGAGAAACGCGAGAGGCAGAGGAGACGGCGGGATCGGGCCGGCAGCGATCCGACGCATGACCAAATATGGGCATGGGATCACGCCACCGGCCAGGCCCCGTTACGAAGGCCGGGGAAACCAGGAGACGGCGATGGAAAACTACCAACGCCGAGCCGGGGCCCGTCAAGGGGCTATAAAAGGAGGCTGCGGCACCGAAGCGGCTCTCTTTTGCCGTGGAGAAGTGATCGCGCGCGCACGTTGAAACCCCGCCGAAACGTAAGAGTAGTACCCGGGCCCCGCCTGCCCCAGACTGAGTCTAAGTTAAGAGGTGATCCACAGTTGCCGGCGGAAGCTACGAGGGGAGTGCGAGACGTAGAGTGCGGATTTGCGTGGCGGGCCAAAGCAATAGCGGAGGTCAAACTGTCCCAATCAATAGCCTCAACGCTGCCACACCCGACGAGAGCCCACGCGTGGTGGAGATCCATAGATAAGCTGAATTGTAGCATCTAGCCCTAAGTCCTAATATAAGTACGAATAAAGAGAAATTCGATTAAAGAAAAGGAAGGTCTTATCATTTGTCGTTGGGGGCAACAATAAAAATACGTTGCGACGAATCGGCCGACCGCTGAGCGAGCCCAGCAAACTCAAGCGAACCAAGAAGCAGGTCCGTTACAACTGGCGCCCAACGTGGGGCCTACAACGACAAATAGTAGGACAAAGGGAGGAGAAATATAGACGAGAGAATGGGGAAGGGACAATGGATCCGCCGGTTGAGAAAGGAGGAGCTTGTCCAATGCGGCCACGCCTTCGGCGTGCGTCTGGAGGGCACAGTGGACGAAATGAGAAGAACATTTAAGGAGTGGATGAGGGAACACGAAGATGAGTCGGAGTGGGCCGATCTGATTGAGGTATGGGAGTGTCGGGCGGACAGGTCCTCGCCGACACCCCGGGCGGACGACAAACAAGCCGCGTACGAGCACCTGGCACCCCCACCCGGCGCAGCCGCGGCGGCGCTGTGGAGGTCCCCAGTCGACATACAGAGGGAATTGATCGCGAGTCTCTCAGTGCCAATACCGGAACGCTCGCACACGGGGACGCCTAGCAGGCCCCGCCACCAACGAAGGGATCGAAGCCGAGAGACCGAAAGAGGGAGAACCGAACCAGCCACAATACGGCCAGCACACCTGGACTACGCTAGAGTGGCGAAACAGGTGAGAGAGTGGTCGTTCCGGTTCGACGGGACGACGAAGCCTCTCGAGTTCTTGAAGCAGGTCGAGTGGTCCGCCGAGACGTACGGTCTGGATCCGGATCTGATCCCAAGGGCGATGCCGGAGCTGCTAAAAGGGCGGGCGCTGATGTGGTTCGTGGCGAACAATCGACAGTGGAGAACGTGGAAAAAGTTCTCGTCGAGCTTCCAGGCTTACTTTCTGCCGCGGGGATACTTTGAGAAGTTGCTGCAGGAAGTGAGGATGCGGAAACAGAAATGGGGCGAGCCATTCAGAGAGTATATGGTAGAGATGCAGACACTTATGCGACCCCTGAAATGTCCCCAAGAGGAGCAGACGGAGCTGATTCGTGAGAATAGCATGCCCGATCTGAGAGCGTATATGAGGCCGCACCGGTGCAAGGACCTCGACACCATGATGGAACTGGCAGACGAGTTCGAGGCGTTGGAGAGGAACCGCCTAGAGTTCCAACGGGAGAATCCAACTGTGAAAGCCCGGGCAGCGAATCCCTTCCACAAGCCAGCCGAGACGACGGCATGTCGGCGATGCAAAGACGGCCCGCTGGACGGAGCAGCACGGGAGGAAAGGGGAGCGCGTGTCCTTATGCCGACACCGACCAACGGCAATATCGAGAACGGATATGTCAAGAATCCGGCCCAGGCGTGCCGAAGGTGTGGGAGCGCGGATCATTGGAGCCGGGAGTGCAACGGCCGACCTCTCACCTACTGCTGGAGACGCGGAAAAGTGGGCATCTCGGCATGGCAATGCTGCAGGAAGACGGGAAACGCCCCTCGACGCACGCCGCGGAGGGCCGTGCCAGGGTCGCAAGAAACGGTCCCTCAAGCCTAGTCGGCAGGCTGACCAGCGAGGAGGAACAGTTATCCGCAGTAGTGGAGGTCGCGGGCATGGAGCTGCAAGCCACGGTGGATACAGGAGCTACCAGCAGTTTCGTGAGCCGCGAGCTGGCGGACCGACTAAAGGGTGAAGGCCGGGAGGCGGCGGCAAGGAAAAGGGTGAGCTTGGCGGATGGCCATAGCCAGGAGGTCACGTGCCAGATTGAAACGAAGGTATGCTTTCGGAATAAGGAGATCCCAATGGTGCTACTCGTATTGCCGGGTGTGATTGATGAGTTAGTGTTGGGATGGGATTTTCTCCGCGCGGTCGGGGCAGTGGTGACCTGTGCAGGGCACAGGGTGGTGATCCCTGCCCAAGATCGGGAACGAGGAGACCAGGAGGAAAGACTGTCCGTGGCGAAGGCCGAAGCTGGAGACACGGCTCCGGAGTCCGACAACGAATCGGACACGACCCTATGAGTGGCCGCCAGAGGGGTGTCAGCGGGCATGAGGCAGAATGAGGGGGCGAGGGAAGAGCCAGTGGAGGAATTCTTAGCCCGAGAGTTAGAGGCATTTTCCAAGATCGAGGGGGTGTCTAATGTGGCGGTGCACACAATCACCATGAGTGACCCGCACCCGATTAAGCAAAGATATTACCCGAAGAACCCCAAAATGCAGGCCGAGATTAACCGGAAAGTGGACGAACTATTAGAAATGGGATGTATAGAGCCGTCAAAGGGCCCCTACAGTTCGCCTATAGTGATGGTAAAGAAGAAAAATGGCAAATGGAGATTGTGCGTGGACTTTCGTCAAGTTAACGCGAGATCAGTAAAGGACGCGTACCCAATGCCCAGGATCGATTACATCCTCGATCAACTGCGGGAAGCGAAATTCATAAGTAGCCTAGATCTGAAGGATGGATATTGGCAGATCCCCCTGGCCGAGAGCAGCCGGCCGATCACGGCGTTCACGGTGCCCGGACAGGGGCTATACCAATGGAAGGTGATGCCGTTTGGGTTACACTACAACACCAAGTGATTGGGCCAGAAATGATGCCGCACGCGTTCGCGTACCAGGATGACATAGTGGTCATCGGGCGAACAGAGGAAGAACACCGAAGAAACCTGAAAGAGGTGTTTCGACGGCTGCGCTTGGCTAACCTGCGGCTGAACGCAGACAAGTGCGAGTTCTTTAGGAAAGAGCTGCGGTATCTAGGCCACAAGGTGACCGGCGAGGGGATATGTACAGACCCCGAGAAAGTCGCAGCCATAGCCGAATTGAAACCGCCGACAAATGTCAAGGAGCTGACACAGTACTTGGGAGTGGCCTCATGGTACCGGAGGTTCGTGCCCGACTTCGCCACCCTCGTGCAGCCCCTGTCCGGGCTCCTCAAGAAGAAGACGGAATGGGTCTGGACACAAGAACGGCAAGAAGCGTTCGAGGAGGTGAAAAGACGACTAGTGGCGGACCCCGTGCTGGCGTGCCCCGACTTCTCGAAGAAGTTCATTCTGCAGACAGACGCCAGTGATTACGGGCTGGGTGCGATTCTCACGCAGGAGACGGAAAGGGGCGAACGGGTAATATCATATGCTAGCATGACGCTAAATGGACCCGAAAGGAACTATTCGGCGACCGAGAAAGAATGTCTGGCCATTGTATGTGCCATCCGCCGGTTGAGGCCATACTTGGAAGGATATCGCTTCAAGGTGGTCACGGACCACATGGCTCTGAAATGGCTAAATAGCATAGAAAGTCCGTCGGGAAGAGTGGCGAGATGGGCATTAGAGCTACAGCAGTACGACTTTGAAGTCGCGTACAGGAAAGGACAGCTCAACGTGGTAGCCGACGCACTCTCCCGACAACCGGTGGAGGAGCGAGGCCGTCGGACAAGAAATGAGGAGGGAACACAACCAGTAGGCGAGCCGCCCTGCAAGTGGTTAGAGGGCATGGGAGAAAAGATCAGAAAAGAATCCCTGAAGTACCCCGACTATGTGGATAAGGGGGAAACTTGTACCGGCACATTCCTCACCGGGCAGGGAGCGAAGAAGTCGCCTCGTGGAAGTTATGTGTGCCGAAATATGCCCGAGAAAGGGTTTTAAAGGAAAGCCACGATAGCCCGGAAGCAGGCCACGCCGGCGGAAGGAGAACCGCGGCACGGGTGGCGGCAAGATATTACCGGCCAGGGATGTACAGGGACGTGAGGGCCTACGTGCGGAAGTGCGAACTATGTCTTCGCTTTAAGCCAAGTCAGCTACAAGCGGCAGGAGAAATGTTGACACAGGTGCCGCAAGAACCATGGGCAACGGTATGCGCGGACTTTGTGGGTCCTCTGCCGAGGTCGAAACATGGGAACTCGATGCTGTTGGTGCTGGTGGATCGATTCTCCAAGTGGACCGAGTTGGTGCCGCTGAGGAAGGCCACAGCAGAGGCACTGTCGAGAGCGCATAATAGCCCGTTTTGGCACGCCCAAAGTCTTCATTACGGACAATGGGGTGAAGTTTGCAAGCAGGGCATTTACAAGATTCCTGGAGCAGCTAGGAGTTCGCCACCAGTTTACGGCGCCATACACGCCGCAAGAGAATCCGACAGAGCGAACGAACAGAACGGTAAAGACCATGATAGCCCAGTTCACCGAGGGTGATCAAAGGTATTGGGATGAAAAATGGCCGGAGCTGATGCTGGCCATGAATTCGGGAGTGTCGGATACAACGGGATATTCACCGGCGTTCGTGGTGCAAGGAAAGGAACCCCGGCTGCCAAAGGCCCTATATGACGAGGAGACGGTAGGCACCGGACAAGGCACAGAGACGCCGAAAGAAAATGCGAAGAAATTAAAGGAGCTGTTTCAGTTGGTTCGACGCAACTTGGAAAGGGCAGCCCAGTATCAGGCCAGGCATTACAACCTGAGAAGAAGACCGTGGAGACCCAAAGTGGGAGAGGTCGTGTGGGCCAAACAGCACCACCTTTCCAATGCAGCGGAGGGATTCGCCGCGAAGCTGGCACCAAGGTACGATGGGCCATACCAGATAGAGGACTTTATATCCCCGGTTATCTGCAACCTAAGAAAGGAGGGCGACAGGAAGAAGAGAACGGCACACATACGAGATCTGAAACCCCAACCCGAGGAGCGAGAGACACAGGGGTGAAGGAGAATGGCTGTAATAAGTCGCCCTAAAGGGTCACGCAGGACCAGGAACGGTAGAGTGCCACGCAGGACACTGGGGAAGGGTGCCGCGCAGGACACGCACGAGACTCGGCAGCACGCAGGGTGATGGACTTGTGCACTTAGATTAAAAAAAAAAAGGTGAACAGGAAGACTGTGGTTGGAGAAATCTGAAAAAAAAGCGAAAATTAGTAAAAAGAAAGGAAAATAAAACGAGAAGAGGAAAAGCTCAGCAAACCTGAACAGGAAACGCGTCACCCAAAGCTGGGAGGCGAATCCAGGGTCGGGGAGTGTAATCTCAGACAGTGGATGACCAGGAAAAACCCAGGGGCCAGGCTCACGCCTCAACGCGGACTCACGGGGCAACTACGAGCGTCGGGCCGGAACGACGGGTGCCGCTCATGCGTGGACTACCGGGCGAGGAGTCGGATGATCCTCGGGTCCGAGCCACTGTGTGAGGGAGACACCTGTCAAAAGAGTCCGGCCGGTGGCGCATAGGAGTTGCCCTGGGATGTGAGCCCAAGATTCCAGCCCGGGCGGAGGGTCGGAGGACCCATTGTTCACGAGCGGAATCGCGGCAAGCGGCCCGCATTGAGGGCAGAGGGCGAGCTGGAAAGGGAGAAAGGATTGAGTAAAAGTCATCCGGGTCGGGAGAACTCACCCAGGCCAAGGAGGGTCCGAGCAGCACGGGATGAAGAAGACAGGTCGGCGGTGGCATGTAAGAATAAATAGCAATTTTTATAACCATTAAAAGTAAATAATTAGCAATCCATTAATCCATTAAATAGCAATTAAAATAAACAATAATAAAGGGCTAAATAAAAATTGTGAATAAGCAAAAATAAAATGGGGGAATAAAAAGCAAAATAATCATGAACGGGAAGGGGGTGGGTCCATCAAAGATGGAAAAGTGTTATCCATGAGCCAACAGAGAAACGCGGCGAGAACACAACAGTATCCAAAAAAAAAGGGATAAGGCGAAATCGGATAGAGAGCGGAGAGCGCGACGGCACTCACACAACCAGGGGAAAGATGCCGTTAGAGAGCGCGGCCGGCAGAGAGACGAGGCTGAGGGCCATGAGTACAAACGCAACAACCGTTAGAACCAGGCAGAAGAGACCGAAACACGGAGCACCGGCACCGGTAGAGGGAACGATTGGCAATGCAACGCGTGTATATAGGCGGGTGGAAAACGGAACAGCGAACACTTGAAGGTAATTATCACCAGAAAGAACGCAAGAAAAGCAGCAAGAACAAAAAAATGGAGATGAAACGCGGGCTCAACCACGAGGATGGCAGGAAAAAGATGGAGGATATTAGGGCCTTCCTGGAGGAGCAACAGGCGATCGTGGGAGAAGGGGGCTATCGCGCCGGTACTTCTCGTCAGCGACGGGCGTCTCTGCTCTCGCGTAGCGACGAGGAGGATTGGTGCGATGGCTCCCAGTTCCTTCAACTGCTGGCCTCGCCGTTGGTGTCACCGGCGCCATCGGGGCACGACTCGGTGTCGCCGACGGTGTCATCGGATGAGGAGGAGGAGGACGACGACGAGGTCATATGCACCGACGGCCCGCGCGCGCCAACCGCTCAGGAGAAGGCCAGATGGAGACGGCAGCAAGGGGCGGAGCCGGAGACGAGGAATGGAAGGCCGCTGACCCTGCGCGACAAAATCGAGGCGGTGAGGCGGAGGTTTCAGGAGGCGACGCCGGAGGAGCAGCGCCGGATGCACCAAGTGCTGGAGAGGGCGTGGGCGATCAGGCGGCGGAGGGACGAGCGGATGGAGACGCGGCGGCGACAGGCGGAAAGAGCCGCCAGTACGGAGGAGCGCGGCCCAGACGTCGACGGCGGTCCCGACGGCGACGGCCGAAGCAGCGGCAGCCACGGCGACGGCGGAGGCAGCGACGCGGACTGCAGAAGCGGCGAAGGTGACAGCAGAGACGCAGGCCGCGGAAATGGCGACGGCGGTCCCGACGGCGACGGCCGAAGCAGCGGCAGCCACGGCGACGGCGGAGGCGGCGATGCGAACGGCAGAGAACGGCTCCTGCCCGGAGCCCTGTGCAGGACCGAAGCGACCGGCCCTGCAACGGCAGAGCTCAGCACCGGCAGCCACGGTCCACTGGACGGCGATCCCGCGGGAGGAGTGGCCGGCGGCGGTGGTCCGCGCGCAGACCCAGATTCGCCTCGTGGGTAGGAGGGTGAAGAAGCTGGTGAGCGAGCGGGGTACCCGGTACCGCATTGCGATGTCGGCCACACGCACGGAGGTGTTCCGCGAACAGAAGTAAGGGAAAACGAGGGGGAAAGAATGAAATTGTTTTCTTGATTCTGGCTATAATAATTATACGATCTGGTTGAGATTTTACACTCTAGAACATATAGTCATCCTCTACGATTCTGCGTTTTTGGTTTTATCGTATCTTTAAAAATGTGGATGCCACAGATTTTCGTCCTTTGTGGGGGCGGAAGTGGGCGGGGCAAAGTTTTGAAATATTTTTGTAGCAGTGACATATCACAGATGTCTGGATCCAAAACATCGTTGCTCTAGCTCTTATAGTCTTTGAGCACTAGGCGCTGAAGGGGACGGACGGACGGACAGACGGACTGACTGACGGACGGACGGACGGACGGACGGACGGACGGACAGACGGAGAGACAGACAGGGCTCAATCGACTCGGCTATTGATGCTGATCAAGAATATATATACTTTATGGGGTCGGAAACGATTCCTTCTGGACGTTACACACATCCACTTTTACCACAAATCTAATATACCCCAATACTCATTTTGAGTATCGGGTATAAAAAGGGGAAAAGGAAAAAAAGAGCAAAAAGAAAAAAAAAGAAAAAAAAAACAAGGGCGAAACACGCGGGAAGAAAATGAATAAAGAGAAGACGAAAAAGAGAAAAGTGAAATACTTACTGGGGAGAGATATCGAGTGGATCGCCTAAACGCCCCTACACCTTATCGATAGGCGGGGATTCGGCCCCAGCCAGAAAATTGCAAGGGCTGGCAGCGCCGCCCGAGCAAAGGCGCCAGAGGGCGCCAGGGCGCCCGTGATCCCAGATGCAGTAAGGAGCGCGCGTAAAATGGGGCCGTTTGAATGGGGAAAGCACACTCCGTCGCAAGGTCGCGGAAAACGGGAGTATTCCGGGGTGTGAGGAACCGCGGTTCCCACAGGCCGAATTCGACCAAAGCAAAGCCGGATAAAGACGGTGGGACGGTCGGATAAAGGCTGATGGCTGGCTGGATGAGGCGAAGGTCAGCCCAGATACCCACGGATATCCGGATGCGGCGAAGAGGCCAAGGGCCCCGAGAGGAGAAGTGTCCCGCTCTCGGAGCGAGAGAAACGCGAGAGGAAGAGGAGACGGCGGGATCTGGCCGGCAGCGATCCGACGCATGACCAAATATGGGCATGGGATCACGCCACCGGCCAGGCCCCGTTACGAAGGCCGTGGAAACCAGGAGACGGCGATGGAAAACTACCAACGCCGAGCCGGGGCCCGTCAAGGGGCTATAAAAGGAGGCTGCGGCAACGAAGCGGCTCTCTTTTGCCGTGGAGAAGTGATCGCGCGCGCACGTTGAACCCCCGCCGAAACGTAAGAGTAGTACCCGGTACGGTTCGAAGAAGTGCAGTGAAGTGAATAGCAACAGGAAGACGGGCCCCGCCTGCCCCCAAAGTGAGTCTAAGTTAAGAGGTGATCCACAGTTGCCGGCGGAAGCTACGAGGGGAGTGCGAGACGTAGAGTGCGGATTTGCGTGGCGGGCCAAAGCAATAGCGGAGGTCAAACTGTCCCAATCAATAGCCTCAACGCTGCCACACCCGACGAGAGCCCACGCGTGGTGGAGATCCATAGATAAGCTGAATTGTAGCATCTAGCCCTAAGTCCTAATATAAGTACGAATAAAGAGAAATTCGATTAAAGAAAAGGAAGGTCTTATCATTTGTCGTTGGGGGCTCGCTGAGCGAGCCCAGCAAACTCAAGCGAACCAAGAAGCAGGTCCGTTACAATATCTCTGTAGTTTTGTAGTCCTTATTTGTAGTAATTGTAGATAGATTGTCCTTATCTGTAATGTAATT
The DNA here is from genome assembly GCF_003369915.1 of Drosophila miranda. Lineage (NCBI taxonomy): Eukaryota > Metazoa > Arthropoda > Insecta > Diptera > Drosophilidae > Drosophila > Drosophila miranda. The sequence goes on from NW_022881595.1 coordinate 143,995, forward strand.
TAATTAATTTTAGTTATTTATTTTAGCATATTTACCTTTCTTTCTTCTTCTTCCTTCCCAACTATCACCCATTCCCCAATATCTGAAAAGTGGCAAGGCCATTAATGACACAAAAAAATACCACCGCCAATTAGGAAAATACCGCGCCGATAACACACCAAAAAGTCACTACAAATTGCATTTCTCAATGCTAGTGTGTTATCGGTCCCCAACTTCGGCAATTACGCCCAGCCATTCCCCTTTTCACCCCCACCCATTTCAAATTTCAATACATACCCATAGCAGTTGAGCAGAAACAAAATTAACACTGCCAACCTCCGCCACTCTGCCAAACTCCCCAATAAAGCCATTTCAACCGCCCATATGATGCTATGCGGTCGACTCTTCGGAGCGTCTCGCGCCCGGATCGTAAGATCCGGAAGTTTAAAGTATCCGGGCGGTTATACGGGAGCAGGCATCTATCCCCCCCCTTCCCATCCCATCCCCTTACAACAGAGCAGCCAATACACACAGCACAAAGAACACACAAGAACCCTAGCCATTAACCAACGACAACACGGACAGCCACTAAAGCAAACGGCAACTCCAATTCTCCATTGCCTACTTATCGGTGCTGCTGCCCTCGGACTACTTTCATCTCACTTAATATTGGGGTGAGTGAAAGTGGAACCGGGGGTGAGAGCACCGGTAAATGACGATCGGCGATCGGGCCGGTCGAGTTGAGGGGGAGAGTATGGGAGTTGGTGGACATATGAGTGTTCCACCATGAACCTCGTCCGCCACTCTCATCTCGTCCACCCGCTCGAGAGGTTGTTATCGGCGGACGTGCCATAACCGTTTCGTGTCGTGTCGCTTTTGATTGTTCTGTGCCGTGTCGCCATTGACGTTTTTTCTGTGTTGCCCTGTTCTTTTTGTGGTGTCTGTTGTGTGCCGTGCCGTGCCGTGCCGCCCTTCCTCCACCACACCCATTACTATCTATGACAAACTTTTGTTCCCGTCCACATCACAAACCAAAAAGAGATAACTGTGATAGACGAGAAAACAGAGAATAAAAGTGTCAATAAATACATTAAACACAAACACACACACACAAGAGACTTTTCAATTAAAAACAACAAACAGGCAACAGATCGCCAACACACAAACCAACAGCCAGCCATGACCAGAGGAATGGCCAGACGAGGGTCAACCAGACGACACAGCGACGGCGGCAGAGCGGCCCGCAGAGGCGCCCTAGCAGCAGCAGCAGCAGCCAACAACACCAACACCAACACCGCCAATAGCAGCAGCAGCAGCAGAGCCCTCGGCACAGGCGCCAACACCAACGCCCCAGCCAATGCAGAGCGCCGACGCCACAGCCATCCATCGAGTGAGTACCCAGCCATTGCCATGGCCGATATATCCACGGCCACAGCCACTCCCCCCTCGAGCCCCATCACATCAGCAGCAACAGCAGCGCCAATACCAACTGCAAATCCCGCAACCCCGCCAAATCCCAAAATCCCGCCAAACACAAAGGGAAAGGCCGAAAAGACGCAACTTTTCCCGCCTCTCACACTCTCGGACAGTTCGGGAGTAACGGGAGAGGGAGAAGACGGAGGAGAGCGGGCTAGCCGACGCGCAGGAGCAGAGCGCCAAAACGGCCAACGGGCAGCCACACACACACACACGACCGGATCGAACCCGTTGCGTGTCGAACTTGGTTCGAGTTCGAGCAGCGGGTCGATCCGAACCATAGCCCAGCCTGCACCAATACAGCGGCAATCAGCAGCAACTACACAACCACAATCACAACAAATCCCACCAACACCAAAACGACGCCGCGCCCTCATCGACAGTGGGAGTGACGATGAGGGTGAGGGTGAGAGGAAGCAGGCTAGACGACGGGGCCGCCATCACCAGCAGCGGCAGCAGCGGCCGCCAATTAGGAAGCTGAAGAAAAAAAGGCAGACAATGGAGGAGCTAGAGGCTATTGTCCAGGAGCAGCTGAGGCAGCACGAGCTGAGGGAGCAACAGCAGAAGCAGCATAAACGGACGGCAGATGCAGCCAACACCAACACAGTTGCCGATCCTGCCACTCTGCCGCAATCTGCACAGCCAACACATGCCCCTGCCCCTGCCCATGCCCCTGCCACTACTATAAATGCAAATAGCCAGACCCACAGCCATAACCAACATCGACAACAGCCAATACATAGACAATTACCAGCCATTCACACAGACAATACCACAATTAACAATAGAGATAATAATGACGCCAATACAAATACAAATACCTGCCAATACAAACACCAACACCACCACCGCCATCACCATCACAAACACCCCTGCCACTACCACCGACGATGACATCCGGCACGGCGAATTCGGGCATCAGCCCAGCCAGGAACGTGGCTTGAGGATCCTCATCCGAGGACTCTCCCACTCCATGCCGCCGGATTGGATTCGCAGCAGTATGCTGAACGAGGGGTTCACGGTTCGGTTTGTAAGGGTGATCACCGATCGATTCGATCGCAGCCGCCAATTCAACCTCTTTGAGGCTGAGATCGCCCCCAAACCGGACCGTGGCCAATACGTGGTATTGAAGCTGCGACGCCTGGGTGGGAGGCCCGTCACGGTTGAGAGACTTGGAGTCTCCCGTGACCCCGCCCAGTGCCATCGATGTCAGGTGTTTGGCCACACCCGCGCATACTGTAGGCGAGCTGCTGTCTGCATGAAATGCGCGGGTGGACACCTGACGACGGAGTGCAGCAAGCCAAGGAACGTCGCTCCCAAATGCGCCAACTGCCAGGGCCAGCACATCAGCTCATACAAGGGATGCCCATCCTTTAAGGCAGCCAGGCAGCGACTCGTGACCCACAGGGTCGCCAGGGAGGAGGAGCGTCGCAATCAGCAGCCACAGCCAATCCAATAGCGACAACAGCCAATCCAAAGCCGCCAGCAGCAGACACATCCACAGCCACGCCATAACCCGCAGCAGCAACGCCAACACCAACCGGATCGGCAGCATCGGTATGGCGACCAACATCCCCAGCCATCGACCAGGGGGCGCCAACACCAGAGGGTCCAGCCGATGCAGCCGATTGCGAATGATGCTCCGACGCCACGCCAACACCAGCAGCAGCAGAGGCCAGACGTCCAGTGTGATGGCAGCTGCGCTCAAAATCTGCAATTATACGAACAGCAAATAAAAGAGTTGGAAAGGAGGATTAACCAGATGGCAGAGCAACTCACCAAATTGGCTGCAGCAAATGGCAAGGGCACAACAGCCATGCCCCCACTCCAACCAACAGCAGCAGCAGTTCCTGCCCCTCTGCCAATACCATCAGTCGCCGCCAATACAGCAGCAGCCATATCGGATTCAGAGTCCGACATTGACTGCGACGCGACTGAATTAGACGATGGCGACGACGACGAATGGACCGATCACGATCCATTTGAGGTGCTGGATGGCCTGGGCGAAATATGGAGGGCCCAAATCGCCAGCGCACGCGAGGGCATGCGATCGGGCGGCGCCTGTTAATGTGCCCAATCGTCAATCCAGAGACAGCCACTGCAACAAAAAAAAAAAACAGTCAATACACGACAACACGAAAAACGGCCAAAGCACATGAAATCCACCCTTATCTGCCAATCATCAGACAGAGCTGCAAAAGAAGAAGAAACAGGAGGGAGAAGCAGACAGCCAATACGCAAATACTCACCTGCAAACGTCTGCACGCCAACACAAACCAGACAAGGGTCGCCAGCAACTACATCCAAATCGACGACAGGCACCTGCAAATAAAGACAAATTAAACCACACGCCAAAACAAACACCTCCTCATCTGGGTGGCCGGACCAGCAGCCACTCAAAACGCCATTACAAACCGACGATGAACGTGGCCGAGGAGGCCAGGCCAATACAACTGACAACGCATCCTGGTGGCCGAACCAGAGCCACTTGGATGCGGCCAAGCAACACAATCGACAACGTATCCTGGTGGCCGGACCAGTTCGCCACTTGGATGCGGCCAATAATACGATACGTTGGCATCACACACCGATGCCAATGCCAACAGAATGAATCTGATCTCTCAGCTTTATTTTACGTGGCGGTTCCTCAGGGAGGGATTTCAACCACGGCGTCTAATGTTTATTTGCAGCTTAGCCTCGATTAGTGCGATATATATACATATATCACGCCATCACGCACCACCGCTACATACGCAGGAACCTGGTACGATGCGCCAGTTAGCGCCCCTAAAAAGAAGCTATAGCTATGTACATAGCGACTCTTCCGGTACCAATTGAAAGTATCCTGGTCGGGCATACAATCCCCCTTGGTGAGGGGCGAGGTGTATCTAACACGTCTTCCGATCTATGGGTCTCGGCACCCGGTTGAGAGCGCAACTCCACGAGGAGCCTAGCGGCTCTCCCCGCGTAACGTTTGGGTATCAACCACAGCCACCACGATACTCCCACTAGGGGGCCGACCTCAATGTGCAGCCTTGGAACTGCACAACCCGTGGTACCGATCTTAAGGACTCAGCTCGATCCTCCCTTTTAGCTCCGACCGGCCTGGATAGGGAATCCACCCAGCCCGTGCACCGCTTGCGCGTTCAGCAGCTGCTGTCGCCTGGAGAACGCCAGTCCGGCGAACCCGTCGAGAGTCCGCATTCTCTCCTGAGAAGCCGTCACATCGGAGAAGGTCCAGTCGCCATCCGTGTACTGCACTCCAAGTCCATCGAGGTCTCGCAAGTCTTCATAGAGGGGACAAGCACATAGGAAGTGCTGCCAATCCTCGCGTTCTGCGCCGCATAGACAGGCTTCTTCCATGCAGAAATGCATTGAGCGATCCGTGGCCCGTCAGCAGGAACCCAGCGCGCAGCGTGAAGCCAAACCTTCGTTCGCTGTAGACGAAGCCTGCGTTCGGGATGAACAACGACAATGCAGTTGGGTGGCCGGACCAGTGCCACTCGAGTGCAGCAACCAACACCAACAAACGACAGATGCAGCGTGGGCGGCCGGACCAGAGCCACTCGCCATCTCCAAGTCCAGCCATCGCCACTAAAGATCTCAGGTGGTGCCACTAATTCCTGCACAGGGGGACAGCGGAGCCGGCCGGTATGCGGCGCAATGTTCTGCATTGCGTTTGCCATGCCGGCCGGTGCTTTGTTGTAGTTGTCCTCCTGTTAAAAATAAATGATATTTAAGTATGTTTATTGTTGTGTAAATGTATTGTAATTATTGTTTGTTTTACCTTGTATATATCTCTGTAGTTTTGTAGTCCTTATTTGTAGATAGATTGTCCCTAGCTGTAATGTAATTTAATTAATTTTAGCTATTTATTTTAGCTGTAATGTCTCCTCTTCCAGGCTGAGGTAAGCTCAGTCCTGTCCAGGGGTCTTCCTACAAGACATTTGTACTTCGCAGGACCTCCGAAAGGGGTGGTCGGCTCGTCTTACTGGGCGGACGTGAGGGTCGAGAAGAAAGGCGCGGAGCGAGGCACACCCGCGTGGGTCGAGAGAGAGGCGGACGCAGGGCGAGGCACACCTGCGTGGGTCGGGAAAGGGTGGTCACAGGGCGAGTCACACCTGTGGGGGTCGAGAGAGGGGCGCAGGGCGTGTCACACCTGCGTGAGGGGGGGTTTCGAGGATTGATCGGGGGTTAGTGGAGGTGAGTGTGGCTCGCTGGCGAGTAGTTGTTGGTGACCGGGGAGGGGTTTGGATCCCCAAAAATGACTTACACGGGGTTGGTTCTCGTTACAATAATGATTTATTTGCTTGCTGGTTAAACAGGTAATTTGTTACATTGAATATTTTTTTGTTGTTTCGTCACGTTCCCGGAAGGATTCTTAACTTGTATCTTAGCTGTCACGCGGGACAACGTCTATACTCGGCCCGGGTCTCGGGAAAACTTCGCTGCCGCCGATCTCTAACTTATCAGTATCTACGTGTCTTCGTCTTCGTCGGCTTCGGATTGGCTGCCGCTTCGCGGAGCGTCCCGAAGCCGCGAAGGGAAGGGGCGGGGGTTCTTATCGGCTAGTCTGTGCTTCAGGAGCTTAAGTTTAGTGGTGGGGGTAATGTGTTGGCCCGGTGGGGAGTTGTCGCCGGCTAACGGTTCGTGTCTCGGGAGCTTATGGCTAAACGCGTGGCAATGTGTTGGTGTGGGGGGCGTTCTTACCGGCTAATTGTCAGTGCTTCGGGAGCTTTTCGTTAGAGGTGGGGGTAATGTGTTGGTACGAGAATGAGGGATTGGCTGTCGTGAAACGGTAGGCGAAACGATATGGGGAATGAGTTTCTTTATTGGTGGTACATTTATCGTATGCATTCTCTGTTCTTAAGGCTAAGTAACGATATATTTAAGGGAAACTGGAGATATAAAAAGGGGAAAAATGAGGCGGTGACGATCCCGCGATGTAGCGCGCTGTGACGAATCTTCTTAAGGTTCGTTACACCCCCCTTTCTTCCGGGAGGAGGTCGACGCAGACAGGCGCGGCCCGGGATCGCTTGTGTATCTCTGGTGTATCTCTGACCGCTGGTGTATCTCCTCGATGAGGCCCGCCGGTAGGGCCCGGCCTGGGATGTTCACCTGCCAATCTGCCGGCGCGATTACCCACTGGGTGGGCTGGTTCAGCTCTTCGATCAGGGAGAAGTCCGCTGGACTTTGCCCCTCCCGCGTAGATTCGTCTTGAAGAAATCGTAGTATTTCATCCAAGTCGCAGTCCACCAGCAACTCGTCTTGTCCTTCCCACTCCCCAGTTTGGGGGTCGGCGCCGTCTCCTCCGCAACGGGTTGTTTTACCCTCCGTAGGGTCATGGTGGGGTACCCGCTGTCCGGCCCCGTTTCCCACTGCTCCTCCGGTTCGGTCAGCTCCGCTTGTCGAACCGGAGCGGCGTTTCCCTCTTCTGTAGCCCCGGTGGGCCATTCAGTGTGAGGGCCTTGCGCTGCCTCCGCGTTGGGCGCTTCGGCGTGCGTTGGTGTGGTCGCCGCTGACTCTTCTGGGGGATTGGGGCATCGGGGAGGATCCGATGCGGGCGTTGGCGGTCGCGCTTCGGCGTGCGGGGGCGTGGCCGCCGCCGACTCTTCGGGAGGATTGGGGCATCGGGGAGGATCCGATGCGGGCGTTGGCGGTCGCGCTTCGGCGTGCGGGGGGCTTGCCCTGGCTGGGGCGGCCGGTTCGGAGCGCTAGTCGATTGGTTCCGCGGCTTCTCGGAATGTCCTGAAGAACGCGTTGACATTCCGGCCGGGAGGGACAAAGACTGCTACGGACATCTGGTGGTTACGCGTGACGCGTAACCCCTATGGCGTGACCGTGTGGTGAAAGGTCTCTGTTTCGGCTATGAATTGCCGACCGTAGGGTTCCTCCTCTTCTCTCTCCCCGTCGTCGTAGTACGCGTTGTATGGTTTCGGAGTGTAACGCTCCAGCCCCCTCTCGGGGCGGTAAATGCCACGGCCGGTTCGGGGATCGCGGCTCTGGTGATAACCGGCATCTTCAAACTCCTGTTCGAACATCGGCGCGTATGATGGCGTCTCTGGTTCCGGGAAGCTGTGCTGGCTAGAACCGGCATCTTCGAACTCCTCTTCGAATGACGGTGACCCTGGCTCCGGGGAGCAGGGCGCGGCTCGTCGTTTATACGGCGGCGGCGACCACAGGTTCTCTCGACGGAACCCGGATGGTCGGCGGGAGAACAGCGGGGGCTGTCTCGGGGACCCTCGTGGTCGGCTGCCCCTGCCTCGTCGGCGTCTAGCTCCATATCTGCGTACATGTCCCCATCGGAGGTGTGGGGTTCTTCGGCTACTCCTGGCTTCGGGGCGGCTTCCTCGTCCGCCTTGGCAGCGGACTCCGGTTCCTCGGCGTCGGAGAAATCCGTGAGGTCTACGACTTCGGGTGACTCTGCTGATGCAGCGGCTCTCTGGTGCGCCTTAGCTGGGGTGTTCTCGGTGGCGTTCATGGCTGGTTCTTCGGTGCGTAGAGTTCGGGGAGGGGGAGAGTGTCTATTTTCTATTTAATCTATATGTATCTTCTTAATTCTAGGGCCTCCCAGGGGGCGTGACGAAAACTTACATTGTTTTGTTTCTGGTATAGAAGGGTTTTATCAAAATCGCCTTGCTCGCTCGGCGTTCGGAATCTGACTTATTTCTTGTATTTTTAACGTCATGCATTTCCCTCCGCTGACGCCGGCTCCCGTGAGTCACGCTGTCAGCGGGCTTGCAATTCTGTAATCTAAGCTATGGTAAATGGATCCGTGGGACGATTATGGACGTTTGGGGCATGGGTTTATGAATGTGTGTAATGAGTGTAATGCATGAATCTGCCGAATTGACATTTATATATTTTTGTTTCGTTCTTTCGCACGCGGGCTCCGATAGGATTTCGGGCGCCGATGGGCCAGGTGTAGGGCCAGCTCTTATCGCTGGGCTCGGCCGGCCTCTGGGCATGTATCGCCGCGGGAAGGCTCTGCCGGGGCCAACAGTACCGTGCGCCGTCTCTGTTGTTCTGGCCGGTTCGTCATTGGCCGGGGGGTTACGGGGGGCGGCCTCCACGTCTCGTGCTGTATGCTCGTTCCGAAGGCCTTGGGATTTGAGGCGGCGGTATAGCACCCAGATGATGGCGCAGAGAGGGATGGCGACGACGAGGGTGAACAAATAGGAGGCGGCGCTCCTTATCGTCACCGTCTCGTTCAGGTCGTCGATGTAGTTTGAATTTTGTAGGCTTAACTCCCGTAGGAACGGCAAGCTTAGCTTTTCCTTGTGTGCCGTTACGTTTATTCGAGTCATCGCCGGTGCCACCGCCTTTCTTTTGGAGTCGCCGAGGTGATTCACGTACCAGGTCCCGTTAAACGAGACCCGGTGGGAATACGTAACTAGGTACGATCCCGAGATTGCTTGGGTGGTCCCCGCCTCATCTACAACGGTGAACCTTGCGTCGTTGACGATGATGGTGCCGTGGTCCACCACGACGATCGGATCCAAGTGACCGGGCGAAGTCGCGCAGTGCGCGACGGAACCGGTCACCATCTGCTGAGCGCAGGTGATCCCCTCGCGTTCTCTGCAAAACGTAGCGCCGATGGTGGCTTCGCAATCCCCGATGCTAAGGGTTTGGGGCCCGCATTCTGCCACGATGTCTCCCTCGCTGAAATCCAGTATCTTGTTCTGATGTTGGACCGGGAAAATAAGCATTTTCCTACAGACCAGCTTCGGTTGGGGAAACTTGATGAGAAAGTGGAGTAGGTCTGCGCTCTGGAAGACGCAAATATTTGACACTTCTAGTAGCTCCACTAGGCTGATGTTAATGGGCTGATGCTCGCCCAATTCCTTAATGTCAGCGCCGTCCAGAAGGGCGGGGCTGATCACGTTGATCTTGGCAAGGGTTAAGGCCAGGATGAGGTCTTCCAGATCCGTTATAATGATCCTGTTCCGGGCTATTATGGCTTCGGCCCGGTCGGCGTTGTCCTCCTTGGCGATGTGGTTCACGAGGCGGGTCAGCTCGTTGATCCGGGTTTGAATACTGGAGTTGATTTCGTTTTGGCCACGGCTGGACTCCGCCAGCTGCTTTTGTTGGAATTTGACCTGCTCCCAGTCGTCGAAGTCGGGCGTTCCGGCCACTACCTTCAATGCTGTTCCGAGCAGGTTTATACTCCTTGTTCCCCGATGGTGGACCCTTAGCGTGGCCACCAGGTTCTTGATGTGGTCCAGGTCGGCTGCTATCACTTGCGCCATCCGGTCTAGGCTAAACAGCTCCGCGGCTTGTTCCGTTTCGGCGACGTAATCTTCGTATGAAGTCACGTTCGTAGTGTGGTGCAGGTATCCGTGGTTGGCCCAAATGACCCAAACGGGGACGCCACCGTCCGCTATTGGGATATAGTCCGCGTCAGTGTAGTCATTCAACTTGACCAGCGCGCGCGTCGAGGTTAGCAGAGTGAGGAAAATCAGTAGGTCCTTCATGTTGTGTGGTTTTGTGTTATCTTCGGATGCGTTTGGGTTGGGATCGATTCGACCGTTCGGCTGTGGTGGCGGAATGGCACTGATCGGTGATGGTGGGGTCTCGGACTGCCGGAGACGCTTGTCGCGGGCTACGCCGTCGGTCGACCTCGGGTCGGTACTTTTCGGGATCCGGGCAGTCGTCGCTTGCCTCGCTCGGGTTTTTCCCCGGCACGGGCGCCCCTTCCCCCCCTTTTCCCTTCGTTTCAGCCGGTACTTGTGCCCCTGTCGTGGTCCGGCGCTTGTTCGGCGGTACCTGGGTGGAATTCTCTCAGATCGTTGATGTTGGCGACCTTCCGTTTCCGGCTGCTCGGGTGCTGCAGCTGAACGATGTTTGGCGACGGGAAACCCTTCACGCGATAGGGGCCGTCAAATTTAGGGGCCAGTTTTGCCGCGAAGCCTTCGGCGGCGTTTGAGAGGTGATGCTGCCGTAGAAGTACTAGCGAACCGATCGTGGGACGCCACTGTCGTCGGCGAAGGTTGTAGTGCCTCCCTTGTTCTTGGCTGGCCCTTTGAATGTTGTTTCTGACGATGGCGAACACTTCTTTTAGCCTGGCGGCCTTACCCATAGGAGTTTCCTGGGCGCTTCCCGTCCCCGGCGTGACCTCGTCGTATAAGGCGCCGGGCAGTCGGGGCTCTCTTCCGTGTACGAGGAATGCCGGGCTGAAACCGGTAGTCTCCGAGACGCTCGAGTTGATCGCCAGCGTCATTTCTGGCAAGAGTTCGTCCCACGTGTTTTGGTGATCGTCCACGAATTGGGCGATCATCGTCTTCACGGTCCGGTTTGCCCTTTCCGTCGGGTTCTCTTGCGGACAATAGGGCGCGGTGTGTTGGAGTTCCACGCCGGCGGTGTGCAGGAAGGTCTTGAACGACCGACTGGTGAACTGGGTGCCGTTGTCACAGACAAACAACTTCGGAACACCGAAGCTACTCAGTATGCGTTCCCTGAAAGCTCGTTCGAGGCTAGCCGTCGTTGCCTTCTTAGCGGGCACCAGTTCGACCCATTTGGAGAAGGTGTCAAAGAAAACTAGCAGGATGGCGTTCCCCGTTTGGATCGGGGTAACGGTCCGACGAAGTCGGCGCACAGGGTGGCGAAGGGTTCCTCGGCCTTGCGAGTGAGCATCCTGCCCACTGGCTTGCGTTGGGTAGCCTTGAACTTCTGGCAGCTCACGCAACCGCGGATATATCGGCCAATAATACCTCTGGGATATCCTCGTGATAGTTTTTCGTACGCCGAGGTGGCCTGCCGTCGGTTGGTCGTGGCACTCGCGGAGGACTCTCGCTCGGCAGTCCTTGGGCACACAGAGCTTCCACGGCACGTGGTCGTCATCGTCGGCTCCGTGCCCCAGGTTTCGGTAAAGCTGCCCGTTTTCGTACGTGTAGTCCGGGTATTTTTGGGGCTCGTCGTGAACTTGTTGGATCCTTCTTCTGAGCCACGGGCAGGTCGTGCCCTCTTCTTCGACGCGTGAAAGGGATTCCAAAGGTTGCCTGGAGAGCGCGTCGGCGACCACGTTCTGGTTGCCGGCCCGATAATGTACGTCGTATTGGTACTGCTGCAGCTCCAGCGCCCATCTCGCCACTCTCCCGTAAGGGCTCTCAAGGGTGTTTAGCCATTTCAGCGCGAGATGGTCGGTCACCACGTCGAACCGGTATCCTTGCAAGTAACAGCGGAATTTCCGGATTGCCCATAGGCATTCCTTGTCGGTGGCCGAATAATTCTCCTCTGCCTTGTTAAGGCGCCGGCTGACGTAGGCGATGACGCGTTCCTTCCCTTAGATCTCATGGGTGAGGACCGCGCCCACACCCACGTTGCTCGCGTCGGTCTGCAGGGAGAATTTGACGTTGAAGTCCGGGCAGGCGAGCACCGGGGCGGTGGTGAGTCGCACTTTGAGTTCGTCGAAGGAGTCCTGATGTTCCTGTCCCCATGCCCATGCTCTCCCCTTCTTTAGTAGCAATGACATCGGTTGCACTATGGTGGCGAAATTGGGGACGAATCGACGATGCCAGCCCGCCATGCCTATGCATTGCCGCAATTCCTTCAGGTTAGTGGGCGGTCTCAGGTCTTTGACGGCCGCTATCTTGTCAGGGTCGGTATGAATGCCTTCTGCGCTGACCATGTGACCCAGGTATTTTATGCGGCGCTGGAAAAAATACGCATTTGTCTGCGTTGATCCGCAGATTGGCCCGGCGCAGGCGCGAGAAGACTCTCTTGAGGTTGCGCAAATGTTCCGCGAAATCCTTGCCGACGATGACGATGTCGTCCAGATACGCGAAAGCGAAGGGTTCCATGTCTGCGCCGATGACCGTGTCGAGGGTACGCTGGAACGTGGCTCCCGCGGAATGTAACCCGAAAGGCATTACCTTCCACTGATAGAGGCCTCTTCCGGGCACCGTGATGGCTGTACCATCCGGCTGTTCCCGTGCCAGTCGGGAACGCTGGTCGTTTCCCGACGAGTCTTGGCGGCAGCAATCGATGGTCCTTACGCCTCGCTTACCGCATTCCCAACAGAACAGATGCAATTGTGGGAGGCATGGCCGGCTTCGCCGCAGCGGCGACAGGCCATCCGTGGGTTGGCGATGCGGTGAGCGACTTCCGGCGCTGGAGTGTCGGGTCGGTTTGACGATGGTCTCCTTGCCGGTCCTGCCGTGTCCCATTGGGGCTTCCGAAAGGAGGTCCGGTTTGCTTCGACCTCGTTTTGCGTCTGGTGCGTCGTCGGTCTAGTGTATCTTGGGCCGGGCCGAGGGGCAGTGGGAGCAGTGGGGTTATTCCGCTCTTGGATGGATTCGAACTCCGTAGCCAACATCGTTAGTTGGGCCAAACTTCGCAGTTCGTGTCTTCGCACGTACAGTTGATATGCCGGCAGAGTATTATCATAAATCCTGTTGAGCTCTTGGGCATCATCGTACCCGGCGTGGTGCATGAGCAACCTGAGCTCGATTATGAAGTCCTTGAATGACTCGCCCGTCGCTTGCTTGCGGGCTCGGATCTGATCCTCTAACTGTTCAAAATACCGCGGCGGGAGGAAAAAGGCCAAAAATTCTTGCCGGAAGTTGACCCACGAGGCGCCTTGCAGCCTGCTGGTGCGGAACCAGCGGTTGGCTCGGTCGATAAGGATTTCCGCCATAGCTCGAGGCAAGTGGTTGGTGTCTATCCCGTACGAAAGCGCACGCTCTTCCAACAGCTCGATGAAAGACAACGGATCATCCTGTACGTCGAATTGGATTCCCAACCTCCTAATCCGTTCCGCCATCTGGGCAGCTTGACTGTATCGATGGGCTTCCAACGCGTCGTTACCTCCCCGGGGTCTATCGCTTTCAGGGAGGAGCCTCCTCATGGGAGAGGGGCGGACCTCTGGGGACGGGGGTCTTGGGGGGGCGGCTGCGGTCACCACGATGGGCGGGCCGGTTGGTCTGCCTTCGGGGCCCCAGGGATCTGCAGACCGCTTTTGGGGTCTGCCTTCCGTCTCTTCGCCTGCCCGGAAGTAGAGGGTTGCGGCGACTTTGCGCGTCCCGGTGGTTTGGCGTATTGCCGTTCGAGTTCCGCCAGTCGAATCCAGGCCTCTTGTTCGAGGGGTCCTTCGACCAGCGTGGCGAACCTTTTCCGTAGGTCCTCAACTGTCCCTTCGCGGTCGAACCCGAATTTTTTCGCGAAGGCTTCCAGTTCTTCCCGGCGGCGTTTGTGGATCCAGCCGGTGCGGACCCCCGGATTAACGGTCAATTCGTCCCCGTCGTATTCACCTGATTGTTCCCCCGTATAGGGCTCCATGCTTCTCTTGGTCGTTGCGTCGCTGTTCCTACGGACTGGTTGAGCGTCCGGGATCTTGAGGTACTGTGTTCCCTTTTCTTTTCACTGTCACTTAGTACACGTACGTAGACTCGTTCGCGATCCTCACCGTTAGAATTGTGGGGATTTGAGCACGGTTACGCGCCGCGGTAGTGGGGTGGGTTTTTTTTTCTGCGGTCGAGCGTTCGGCCGCGTATGCACGTAGGCGTACACGCGGGGGGGTTATCTTTCCCCCCTTCTTTTTTTTGGTCTGTCTCTTGCACTCCCGACTGCCGTGGGTTTTTAATCCACGAACCCCTCGTTAGAGTTTCCTTCGGGTCCCTGCTCGGGCGCCACTTGTAATGTCTCCTCTTCCAGGCTGAGGTAAGCTCAGTCCTGTCCAGGGGTCTTCCTACAAGACATTTTTAGTTCGCAGGAACTCCGAAAGGGGGGGTCGGCTCGTCTTACTGGGCGGACGTGAGGGTCGAGAAGAAAGGCGCGGAGCGAGGCACACCCGCGTGGGTCGAGAGAGAGGCGGACGCAGGGCGAGGCACACCTGCGTGGGTCGGGAAAGAGGGGTCACAGGGCGAGTCACACCTGTGGGGGTCGAGAGAGGGGCGCAGGGCGTGTCACACCTGCGTGAGGGGGGGGGTTTCGAGGATTGATCGGGGGTTAGTGGAGGTGAGTGTGGCTCGCTGGCGAGTAGTTGTTGGTGACCGGGAGGGGTTTGGATCCCCAAAAATGACTTACACGGGTTGGTTCTCGTTACAATAATGATTTATTTGCTTGCTGGTTATACAGGTAATTTGTTACATTGAATATTTTTTTGTTGTTTCGTCACGTTCCCGGAAGGATTCTTAACTTGTATCTTAGTTGTCACGCGGGACAACGTCTATACTCGGCCCGGGTCTCCGCGTAAGTGAAGTCTGCTCGGCGCTTGCGCGCTCGGGAAAACTTCGCTGCCGCCGATCTCTAACTTATCAGTATCTACGTGTCTTCGTCTTCGTCGGCTTCGGATTGGCTGCCGCTTCGCGGAGCGTCCCGAAGCCGCGAAGGGAATGGCGGGGGTTCTTATCGGCTAGTCTGTGCTTCAGGAGCTTAAGTTTAGAGGTGGGGGTAATGTGTTGGCCCGGTGGAGAGTTGTCGCCGGCTAACGGTTCGTGTCTCGGGAGCTTATGGCTAAGCGCGTGCCAATGTGTTGGTGTGGGGGGCGTTCTTACCGGCTAATTGTCAGTGCTTCGGGAGCTTTTCGTTAGAGGTGGGGGTAATGTGTTGGTACGAGAATGAGGGATTGGCTGTCGTGAAACGGTAGGCGAAACGATATGGGGAATGAGTTTCTTTATTGGTGGTACATTTATCGTATGCATTCTCTGTTCTTAAGGCTAAGTAACGATATATTTAAGGGAAACTGGAGATATAAAAAGGCGAACCTTCTTAAGGTTCGTTACATAGCATAATTACCTTTCCCTCTTCTTCTTCTTTCCCAACTATCACCCATTCCCCAATACCTGACAAGTGGCAACGCCAATATTGACCCAAAAATACCACGCCAATTAGAAAAATACCCGAGCCGATAACACACAAAAAGCCAATTCAAATTGCATTTCTCAATGCCAGTGTGTTATCGGCCGCCAACTTCGGCAATTATGCCCAGCCAATTCCTCACCCACCCCCACCCACTTCAAACGTCACTAAATGCCAAATGTGCAGGAATAAAATGAACACTGCCATCCTTCGCCACTCTGCCAAACGCCCCAATAAAGCCATTACAACCGCCCACAAGATGCTATGCGGTCGACTCTTCGGAGCGGCTCGCGCCCGGATCGTAAGATCCGGAAGTTGAAAGTATCCGGGCGGTTATACGGGAGCAGGCAAACTTTCCCTTCCCATCCCATCCCATCCCCCGACAACAGAGCAGCCAACACAAACAGCACAAAGAACACTAGCCATTAACCAACGACAACACAGACAGCCACTAAATCAGGAAAGCCATTAAATTTCCATTGCCTACTTATCGGTGCTGCTGCCCTCGGACTACTTTCATCTCACTCAATATTGGGGTGAGTGAAAGTGGAACCGGGGTGAGAGCACCGGTAAATGACGATCGGCGATCGGGCCTTTCGAGTTGAGGGGGAGAGTATGGGAGTTGGCGGACATGTGAGAGTTCCACCATGAACCTCGTCCGCCACTCTCATCTCGTCCACCCGATCGTCGGACGTGCCATAACCGTTTCGTGTCGTGTCGCTTTTGATTGTTCTGTGCCGTGTCGCCATTGACGTTTTTTCTGTTTTGCCCTGTTCTTTTTGTGGTGTCTGTTGTGTGCCGTGCCGTGCCGTGCCGCCCTTCCTCCACCACACCCATTACTATCTATGACAAGCTTTTGTTTCCGTCCACATCACAAACCAAAAAGAGATAACTGTGATAGATGAGAAAGCAGTGAATAAAAGTGCCAATAAATACATTAAACACAAACACACACACACAAGAGACTTTTCAATTAAAAACAACAAACAGGCAGCAGATCGCCAACACACAAACCAACAGCCAGCCATGACCAGAGGAATGGCCAGACGAGGGTCAACCAGACGACACAGCGACGGCGGCAGAGCGGCCCGCAGAGGCGCCCTAGCAGCAGCAGCAGCAGCCAACAACACCAACACCAACACCGCCAATAGCAGCAGCAGCAGCAGAGCCCTCGGCGCAGGCGCCAACACCAACGCCCCAGCCAATGCAGAGCGCCGACGCCACAGCGACGGCGGCTGCAGCCAACAGGAGCAGCGAGCCAATGCCAATTCCAGTGAGTACCCAGCCATTGCCATGGCCGATATATCCACGGCCACAGCCACTCCCCCTCGAGCCCCATCAAATCAGCAGCAACAGCAGCACCAATACAAACTGCAAATCCCGTAACCCCGCCAAATCCAAAAAACCCGCCAAACGCAAAGGGAAAGGCCGATAGGACGCCGCTCTCGCTGCCGCTTTTCCCGCCTCTCACGCTCTCGGACATACAAAACCGTTCGAGAGTAACGGGAGAGGGAGAAGACGGAGGAGAGCCGGCAAACCGACGCGCAGGAGCAGAGCGCCAAAACGGCCAACGGGCAGCCACACACACACACACACGAACGGATCGAACACGTTGCGAGTCGAACTTGGTTCGAGTTCGAGCAGCGGGTCGATCCGAGCCATAGCCCAGTCAGCACCAATACTACGACAAACACCATCACCAGCAGCGACCGCCAATCAAAAGGCCAAAGAAGAAGAGGCAAACCATGGAGGAGCTGGAGGCCATTGTCCAGGAGCAGCTGAGGCAGCACGAGCTGCGGCAGCAACAGCAAACGCAGCAGAAACGGACAACAAAAACCGCCAACACCAACACAGTTGCCGCTCCTGCCTCTCTGACGCAATCTACACAGCCAACACATGCCCCTGCCCCTGCCCCAGCCTCTGCCACTACTATAAATGCAAATAGCCAGACCCACAGCCATCACCAACATCGACAACAGCCAATACATAGACAATCACCAGCCATTCACATAGACAATACTGACAATATCAATACAAATAATGACGCCAACGCAATTACAAATACAAATACACCCGCCAATACAAACACCAACACCACCACCGCCATCACCATCACAAACACCCCTGCCACTACCACCGACAATGACATCCGGCACGGCGAATTCGGGCATCAGCCCAGCCAGGAACGTGGCTTGAGGATCCTCATCCGAGGACTCTCCCACTCCATGCCGCCGGATTGGATTCGCAGCATTATGCTGAACGAGGGGTTCACGGTTCGGTTTGTAAGGGCAATCACCGATCGATTCAATCGCAGCCGTCAATTCAATCTCTTCGAGGCTGAGATTGCCCCCAAACCGGACCGTGGCCAATGCGGGGTGTTGACGCTGCGACGCCTGGGTGGGAGGCCCGTCACGGTTGAGTGACTTGGAGTCTCCCGTGACCCCGCCCAGTGCCATCGATGTCAGGTGTTTGGTCACACCCGCGCATACTGTAGACGAGCTGCTGTCTGCATAAAATGCGCGGGTGGACACCTGACGACGGAGTGCAGCAAGCCAAGGGCCGACAATCCCAAATGCGCCAACTGCCAGGGCGCCCACATCAGCGCCTACAAGGCAGCCAGGCAGCGGCTCCTGGCCCACAGGGTCGTCAGGGAGGAGGAGCGTCAACGGCAGCAGCAGCAGCAGCCTCAGCCAATACGGCAACAGCCACAGCCAGTGCAGCAGCCACTCCAGCAGCAACAGCCAGCACATCGTCTCCAGCAGCCATCACAACGTCACCAGCAGCCACTATAGCGACAGTTGCAGCAGCAGCAGCCACCCACACAGCCACTTCACCTACAGCCGCAGCAGCAACGCCAACACCAACCGGGTCGGCAGCATCGGCAACAGCTACAGCATCGCGACCAACATCCCCAGCCACTGGCCGAGGGGCGCCAACACCAACGGGTCCTGCCGATGCAGCCGATCCCAAATCGTGCTCTGGAGCCACGCCAACACCAGCTACAGCAGCAGCCAGGCGCCCAGTGCGATGGGAGCTGTGCCCATAACCTAGAAAGATATGCCAGAAAAATTAAAGAACTGGAAGAAAAGTTGGTAGCAATTACAACGACATTGACAAACCTGGTGCAGGCAAGGGACGAGAGCACGGGAGGTGTGCCGCCACAACGGACAACAACAGCAGCAGCAGCATCCACACAGCCATCACCACGACCAGCACAAAATACGCACTTTGACGCCGCAGCCATAAATTGCAGTACCTGCAAATAAACATAAATTAAAAAACAAACGCCAAAAACAAACATCTCATCTGGATGGCCGGACCGGCAGCCATTTAAAACGCCATTAAAAACCGACGATGAACGTGGCCGAGGAGGCCAGGCCAATCCACCTGACAACGCATCCTGGTGGCCGGTCCACCCTCCACTCGGATGCGGCCAATAACTCGACTCGTTGGCATCAATCACACGATGCCAATGCCAACACAAGGACAATGGACCAGTGCCACTCGAGTGCAGCAGCCAACACCAACCAGCGACAGATCCAACGTGGGCGACCGGACCAGAGCCGCTCGCCAACAACACCATCAATGCCCACGATGCACGCCATCTCCAAGTCCAGCCATCGCCACTAAAGTTCCCAGATGGTGCCACTAATCCTGCACAGGGGGACAACGGAGCCGGCCGGTATGCGGCGCAATGTTCTGCATTGCGTTTGCCATGCCGGCCGGTGCTTTGTTGTAGTTGTCCTCCTGTTAACAAAATAAATGATATTTAAGTATGTTTATTGTTGTGTAAATGTATTGTAATTATTGTTTGTTTTACCTTGTATATATCTCTGTAGTTTTGTAGTCCTTATTTGTAGTAATTGTAGATAGATTGTCCTTAGCTGTAATGTAATTTAATTAATTTTAGTTATTTATTTTAGCATATTTACCTTTCCCTCTTCTTCATCTTTCCCAACTATCTACCATTCCCAAATACCTGACAAGTGGCAACGCCATTAATGACCCAAAAATACCACGCCAATTAGAAAAATACCCGAGCCGATAACACACCAAAAAGTCACTACAAATTCAAATTGCATTTCTCAATGCTAGTGTGTTATCGGTCGCCAACTTCGGCAATTTACGCCCAGCCATTTCCTCACCCACCCCCTACCCACTTCAAATGCCACCAAAGACCAAATGAGGCTGAGCAGGAACAAAATATACACTGCCAACCATCGCCACTCTGCCAAACGCCCCAACAAAGCCATTTCAACCGCCCACATGATGCTATGCGGTCGACTCTTCGGAGCGTCTCGCGCCAGGATCGAAAGGTCCGGAAGTTGAAAGTATCCGGGCGGTTATACGAGAGCAGGCAAATTTCCTCCTTCCCATCCCATCCCCCAACAACAGAGCAGCCACTACACACAGCACAAACATTAGACACTAGCCACTAGCCAGCAACAACACGAAACGGACAGCCACTAAAACAAACGGCCATTCCAATTCTCCATTGCTTACTTATCGGTGCTGCTGCCCTCGGACTACTTTCATCTCACTCAATATTGGGGTGAGTGAAAGTGGGACCGGGGGTGAGAGCACCGGTAAATGACGATCGGCGATCGGGTCTCTCGAGTGTGGAGGAGAGTGTGAGAGTTGGCGGACATGTGAGAGTTCCACCATGAACCTCGTCCGCCACTCTCATCTCGTCCACCCACTCGAGAGGTTGCGATCGTCGGACGCATATTAATTGAACCATCGCCGCCGCCATTAAAATAAAGTGAGATTGCAAGTTTGTTTGTTCGTTGCCATCATCGTTGCCCGTGTCGTTTGTAGTTTTGACTGTTTGTCGTTTTGACTGTTTGTCGTTTATCGTTTGCCGTGTCATTTGTGCTCTGGTGCCAAAAAATAAAGACAGTGAAGGCCAGACGACGCCAAGCCAAGCCAGGCAGCAGAAAAGAAAAGAGCTCTTCTCGCCAATTAAAAATCAACACCACTAACAAGCCATTACAAACATCACAAACATCACAAACTAAAAGAGATAACTGTGATAGACGAGAAAACAGAGAATAAAAGTGCCAATAAATACATTAAACACAAACACACACACACAAGAGACTTTTCAATTAAAAACAACAAACAGGCAACAGATCGCCAACACACAAACCAACAGCCAGCCATGACCAGAGGAATGGCCAGACGAGGGTCAACCAGACGACACAGCGACGGCGGCAGAGCGGCCCGCAGAGGCGCCCTAGCAGCAGCAGCAGCAGCCAACAACACCAACACCAACACCTCCAATAGCAGCAGTAGCAGCAGAGCCCTCGGCGCAGACGCCAACACCAACGCCCCAGCCAGTGCAGAGCGCCGACGCCACAGCCATAAATCGAGTGAGTACCCAGCCATTGCCATGGCCGATTTATGCACGGCCACAGCCACTCCCCCTCGAGACCCATCAAATCAGCAGCAACAGCAGCACCAATACAAACTGCAAATCCCGTAACCCCGCCAAATCCAAAAAACCCGCCAAACGCAAAGGGAAAGGCCGATAGGACGCCGCTCTCGCTGCCGCTTTTCCCGCCTCTCACGCTCTCGGACATACAAAACCGTTCGAGAGTAACGGGAGAGGGAGAAGACGGAGGAGAGCCAGCAAACCGACGCGCAGGAGCAGAGCGCCAAAACGGCCAACGGCCAGCCACACACACACACACGAACGGATCGAACACGTTGCGAGTCGAACTTGGTTCGAGTTCGAGCAGCGGGTCGATCCGAGACATAGCCCAGTCAGCACCAATACTACGACAAACAGCAGCAACTACTCAACCACAATAACAACCACAATCACAGCCAATCCCACCAACACCAAAACGACGCCGCGCTCTCATCGACAGTGGGAGTGACGATGAGGATGAGGGTGAGAGGAAGCAGGCCAGAAGACGGGGCCGCCATCACCACCATCACCAGCAGCGACCGCCAATCAAAAGGCCAAAGAAGAAGAGGCAAACCATGGAGGAGCTGGAGGCCATTGTCCAGGAGCAGCTGAGGCAACACGAGCTGCGGCAGCAACAGCAAACGCAGCAGAAACGGACAACAAAAACCGCCAACACCAACACAGTTGCCGCTCCTGCCTCTCTGACGCAATCTACACAGCCAACACATGCCCCTGCCCCTGCCCCAGCCTCTGCCACTACTATAAATGCAAATAGCCAGACCCACAGCCATCACCAACATCGACAACAGCCAATACATAGACAATCACCAGCCATTCACATAGACAATACTGACAATATCAATACAAATAATGACGCCAACGCAATTACAAATACAAATACACCCGCCAATACAAACACCAACACCACCACCGCCATCACCATCACAAACACCCCTGCCACTACCACCGACGATGACATCCGGCACGGCGAATTCGGGCATCAGCCCAGCCAGGATCGTGGGTTGAGGATCCTCATCCGAGGACTCTCCCACTCCACGCCGCCGGATTGGATTCGCAGCAGTATGCTGAACGAGGGGTTTACGGTTCGGTTTGTGAGGGTGATCACCGATCGATTCGATCGCAGCCGCCAATACAACCTCTTCGAGGCTGAGATCGCCCCCAAACCGGACCGTGGCCAATTTTATGTGTTAAAGCTGCGTTGCCTGGGTGGGAGGCCCGTCACGGTTGATAGACTTGGAGTCTCCCGTGACCCCGCCCAGTGCCATCGATGTCAGATGTTTGGCCACACCCGCGCATATTGTAGACGCGCTGCTGTCTGCATGAAATGCGCGGGTGGACATCTGACGACGGAGTGCAGCAAGCCGAGGAACGTCGCTCCCAAATGCGCCAACTGCCAGGGCCAGCACATCAGCGCCTACACGGGCCGCAGCGCCTACAAGGCAGCCAGGCAGCGGCTCGTGGCCCACAGGGTCGCCAGGGAGGAGGAGCGTCGCAATCAGCAGCCACAGCCAATCCAACAGCGACAACAGCCAATACAACGTAGCCAGCAGCAGCCACATCCACAGCCACTCCTAAATCCGCAGCAGCAACGCCAACACCAACCGGATCGGCAGCATCGGCAGCAGCATCGGTATGGAGACCAACATCCCCAGCCATTGACCAGGGGGCGCCAACACCAGAGGGTCCAGCCGATGCAACCGATCGCGAATGATGCCCCGACGCCACGCCAACACCAGCAGCAGCAGCGGTCAGCAGCTCAGTGCGATGGCAGCTGTGCCAAACTTCTAAAAGAGAGCGCCATTAAACTCAAAATGCTGGAGGAAAGGTTGGCAGCAAAGGCCACGCTGATCGCAAACCTGACAGAGGCTAGAGGCGGGGCTTGGCAGCCATGCCGCCACTACAGACAACACCACCTACACACCCGCCGCCACCACAACCAGCAGCCAATACAGCAGCAGCAGTAGCCATATCGGACAGTGAGCCGGATATGGACATGGACGACGACAGCCAATGGACCGCTGAAGAGCCTTACGATGACCTACGTAGGTTCCTAAATGGACAATCCAGTGGCGACTTCGAAAGCGACGGATTATACGGCGTCTACTGATTGCGCCAAATTGCAGAAGTTTAATGCCAATAAAACCTGAAAATAGACAAAAATTAAACACAATTAACAAAAATCTGCAAATGACCAAAAAACATACTCACCTGCTATTAAACCGACAGAGCTGCCCCTCCAGCAGCTGCCTCGCCACTCCTGCAACTCTCTTGAGGCATAATGGGCCAGCCACTAAAACACAATAAAAACAGTCAATACACGACATCGCGAAAAACGGCCAAAACACACAAAATCCACACTTACCTGCCAATCACCAGACAGAGCTGCCAATCAAGAAGCTGCCTCGCCGCCAACATTGACAATTTCCTGCCAAATGGGAGGAATATGAGGCCCCTTTCTGATGACGCTGCCACCGACCATCACAATGACGTCACGCCACTCCGAACCAACAGCTGCCATTTCCAACGAACGCCTGCAATAGAAGTAGAAACAGGAGAGAGGCTGCCAACAAACACAAATACTCACCTGCAAACGCCTCTCACGCCAACACAATTCAGACAAGGGTCGCCAGCAACAACATCCAAACGCCGACAGCACCTGCAAATAAACACAAATTTAATCACACGCCAAAACGAACACCTCCTCATCTGGGTGGCCGGACCAGCAGCCACTCAGAAATCGCAATTAAAACCGACGACGAACGTGGCCGAGGAGGCCAGGCCAATACACCTGACAACGCATCCTGGTGGCCGGACCAGCAGCCACTCGGATGCGGCCAACAAAAACACAATCGACAACGTATCCTGGTGGCCGGACCAGTTCGCCACTTGGATGCGGCCAATAACTCGGACCATTGCCATCACGCATCGACGCCAACTCCAATACACAACGACAATGCAGTTGGGTGGCCGGACCAGTGCCACTCGAGTGCAGCAGCCAACACCAACAAACGACAGATGCAACGTGGGCGACCGGACCAGAGCCGCTCGCCAACAACACCATCAATGCCCACGATGCACGCCATCTCCAAGTCCAGCCATCGCCACCAAAGATCCCAGATGGTGCCACTAATCCTGCACAGGGGGACAACAGAGCCGGCCGGGATGCGGCGCAATGTTCTGCATTGCGTTTGCCATGCCGGCCGGTGCTTCGTTGTAGTTGTCCTCCTGTTAAAAATAAATGATGTTTAAGTATGTTTATTGTTGTGTAAATGCATTGTAATTATTGTTTGTTTTACCTTGTATATATCTCTGTAGTTTTGTTGTCCTTATTTGTAGTAATTGTAGATAGATTGTCCTTAGCTGTAATGTAATTTAATTAATTTTAGTTATTTATTTTAGCATATTTACCTTTCCCTCTTCTTCTTCTTTCCCAACTATCTACCATTCCCAAATACCTGACAAGTGGCAAGGCCATTAATGACCCAAAAAATACCACGCCAATTAGGAAAATACCGCGCCGATAACACACCAAAAAGCCAATTCAAATTGCATTTCTCAATGCTAGTGTGTTATCGGTCGCCAACTTCGGCAATTACGCCCAGCCATTCCCCTTTTCACCCCCACCCATTTCAAACTTCAATACATACCCATAGCAGTTGAGCAGGATCAAAATCCACACCGTCAACCTTCGCCACTCAGCCAAATGCCCCAACAATGCCCATACAATCGCCCACATGATGCTATGCGGTCGACTCTTCGGAGCGTCTCGCGCCCGGATCGTAAGATCCGGAAGTTTAAAGTATCCGGGCGGTTATACGGGAGCAGGCAAACTTTCCCCTTCCCATCCCATCCCATCCTTGACAACAGAGCAGCCAATTCACACAGCACAGAGAAACATAAGACACGGGCCATTGCCCAACAACACACAGACAGCCACTAATGCAAACAGCCATTAAACTTTCATTGCCTACTTGTCGGTGCTGCTGCCCTCGGAACACTTTCATCTCACTCAATTTTGGGGTGAGTGAAAGTAGAACCGAGGGTGAGAGCACAGGTAAGTGGCGATCGGCGATCGGGTCTTTCGAGTTGAGGGGGAGAGTGTGAGAGTTGGCGGACATGTGAGAGTTCCACCATGAACCTCGTCCGCCACTCTCATCTCGTCCAACCGCTCGAGAGGTTGTGATCGTCGGACGTGCCATAACCGTTTCGTGTCGTGTCGCCTTTGATTGTTCTGTGCCGTGTCGCCATTGACGTTTTTTCTGTGTTGCCCTGTTCTTTTTTGTGGTTCTGTTGTGTGCCGTGCCGTGCCGCCCTTCCTCCACCACACCCATTACTATCTATGACAAGCTTTTGTTCCCGTCCACATCACAAACCAAAAAGAGATAACTGTGATAGACGAGAAAACAGAGAATAAAAGTGCCAATAAATACATTAAACACAAACATACACACACAAGAGACTTTTCAATTAAAAACAACAAACAGGCAGCAGATCGCCAACACACAAACCAACAGCCAGCCATGACCAGAGGAATGGCCAGACGAGGGTCGAACAGACGCCACAGCGACGGCGGCAGAGCGGCCCGCAGAGGCGCCCTAGCAGCAGCCAACAACACCAACACAAACACCGCCAATAGGAGCAGCAGCAGCAGAGCCCTCGGCGCAGGCGCCAAAACCAACGCCCCAGCCAATGCAGAGCGCCGACGCCACAGCGACCCAGCGAGTGAGTACCCAGCCATTGCCATGGCCGATATATCCACGGCCACACCCACTCCCCCCTCGAGCCCCGTCACAAAAACCGCGCCAACCACAAAGGGAAAGGCCGAAAAGACGCCGCTCTCACTGCAACTTTTCCCGCCTCTCACGCTCTTGGACGCACAAAACTGTTCAGGAGTAACGGGAGAGGGAGAAGTCGGAGGAGAGCCGGCAAGCCGAAGCGCAAGAGCGGAGCGCCAAAACGGCCAACGGGCCGCCACACACACACACACGACCGGATCGAACCTGTTGCGAGTCGAACCTGGTTCGAGCTCGAGCAGCGGGTCGATCCGGGCCAATGCTGAGCCTGCACAAATGCCACCAATCCCACCAACACCAAAACGACGCCGCGCCCTCATCGACAGTGGGAGTGACGATGAGGGTGAGGGTGAGAGGAAGCAGGCTAGACGACGGGGCCGCCATCACCAGCAGCGGCAGCAGCGGCCGCCAATTAGGAAGCCGAAGAAAAAAAGGCAGACAATGGAGGAGCTAGAGGCTATTGTCCAGGAGCAGTTGAGGCAGCACGAGCTGAGGGAGCAACAGCAGAAGCAGAAGCACATGCAGCCAACACCAACACAGTTGCCGATCCTGCCACTATGCCGCAATTAACACAGCCAACAAATGCCCTGCCCCTGCCACTACTATAAATGCCAACAGGCAGACCCACAGCCATCACCAACATCGGCAACAGCCAATACATAGACAATCACCAGCCATTCACACAGACAATACCACAATTAACAATAGAGATAATAATGACGCCAATACAAATACAAATACACCTGCCAATACAAACACCAACACCACCACCGCCATCACCATCACAAACACCCCTGTCACAACCACCGTCGATGACATCCGGCACGGCGAATTCGGGCATCAGCCCAGCCAGGATCGTGGGTTGAGGATTCTCATCCGAGGACTCTCCCACTCCACGCCGCCGGATTGGATTCGCAGCAGTATGCTGAACGAGGGGTTCACGGTTCGGTTTGTGAGGGTGATTACCGATCGATTTGATCGCAGCCGCCAATTCAACCTCTTCGAGGCTGAGATCGCCCCCAAACCGGACCGTGGCCAATACGAGGTATTGAAGTTGCTAGGCCTGGGTGGGAGGCCCGTCACGGTTGAGAGACTTGGAGTCTCCCGTGACCCCGCCCAGTGCCATCGATGTCAGATGTTTGGCCACACCCGCGCATATTGTAGACGCGCTGCAGTTTGCATGAAATGCGCGGGTGGGCACCTGACGACGGAGTGCAGCAAGCCGAGGAACGTCGCTCCCAAATGCGCCAACTGCCAGGGCCAGCACATCAGTGCCTACAAGGGATGCCCATCCTTTAAGGCAGCCAGGCAGCGACTCGTGGCCCACAGGGTCGCCAGGGAGGAGGAGCGACGCAATCAGCAGCCACAGCCAATCCAACGTAGCCAGCAGCAGCCACATCCACAGCCACTCCATAACCCGCAGCAGCAACGCCAACACCAACCGGGTCAGCAGCAGCATCGGTATCGCGACCAACATCCCCAGCCATCGACCAGGGCGCCAACACCAGAGGGTCCAGCCGATGCAACCGATCGCGAATGATATCCCGACGCCACGCCAACACCAGCAGCAGCAGCGGCCAGACGTCCAGTGTGATGGCAGCTGCGCTCAAAATCTGCAATTATACGAACAGCAAATAAAAGAGTTGGAAAGGAGTATTAACCAGATGGCAGAGCAACTCACCAAATTGGCTGCAGCAAATGCCAAGGGCACAACAGCCATGCCCCCACTCCAACCAACAGCAACAGCAGTTCCTGCCCCTCTGCCAATACCATCAGTCGCCGCCAATACAGCAGCAGCCATATCGGATTCAGAGTCCGACATTGACTGCGACGCGACTGAATTAGACGATGGCGACGACGACGAATGGACCGATCACGATCCATTTGAGGTGCTGGATGGTCTTGGTGAAATATGGAGGGCCTAAATTGCCAGCGCACGCGAAAGCATGCGATCGGGCGGCGCCTACTGATGCGCCCAATCGTCGATCCAGAGGCCAGCCACTGCAACAAAGAAAAACAGTCAATACACGACAACACGAAAAACGGCCAAAACACACAAAATCCACACTTACCTGCCAATCACCAGACAGAGCTGCCCCTCAAGAGGCTGCCTCGCCACCAACATTGACAATTTCCTGCCAAAGGGAAGGAACAGGAGGCCTCTTTCGATGACGCTGCCGCCTGACCATGGCTGTGACGTCACGCCACTCCGAACAAACAGCAGCCATTCCAACGACGACGCAGATGCTGGCGTCTGTTGCCGCTCCACTGGGTCACACCCGTCTCTCATGCCAATTATGTGAGGGCGGGATGGCCTGGTGTTGAGCCGCCGGACGCAAGCAAATCCTAGAAAGGAAGAAGAAACAGGAAGGAGAAACAGACTGCCAAAACACAAAATACTCACCTGCTGTTTTACGCCAACACCAACCAGACAAGGGTCGCCAGCAACTACATCCAAATCGACGAAAGGCACCTACAAATAAACACAAATTAAATCACACGCCAAAAACAAACACCTCCTCATCTGGGTGGCCGGACCAGTAGCCACTAAAAATTACACCAACAATCCGAAGACGAACGTGGCCGAGGAGGCCAGGCCAATACACCTGACAATGCATCCTGGGTGGCCGGACCAGAGCCACTTGGATGCGGCCAATCAACAACAAAAACGACAACGTATCCTGGTGGCCGGACCAGCAGCCACTCGGATGCGGCCAATAAAACAATTCGTTGGCATCACATTTCGATGTCAATGCCAACACACTGGACAATGCATCTCGGGTGGCGGGACCACTGCCACTCGGTCTGCTGCACCCAACCAACGACAGATGCAGCGTGGGCGGCCGGACCTGAGCCGCTCGCCATCAACACCATCATTGCCCACGATGCACGCCAATACAAACATCCAGCCAATAAACAACACACAGGGGGACAACAGAGCCGGCCGGTATACGGCGTAATGTTCGCATTGCGTTTGTTATGCCGGCCGGTGCTTCGTTGTAGTTGTCCTCCTGTTAGAAATAAAATAAATATAATTAATATGTTTATATGTTGTAAATGTATGTCAATTATCGTTTATTTTACCTCGTCTGCATTAATGTATTTGTTGTAGATGTCAGTCCTGTTGTTTCTGTAGTTTTTGCATGTCCGTAGATAGTTTGTCCATAGTTTTAGTACTTGCCTGTGATATTAGGAATAAGTTTTGGTAAATTAATGTAGTTTTCTGTGGATAATTGTATATTTTTCGTAGTTTTCTAATTAGTTTTACCTTCTTACTCTTCTTCCCAACCTATCTGCCATTCCCATAATTCCCCTTGACACGTGGTATTACTAAAAATACCACGCAAATACCAGACTCTGACCGATAACACACCAAAAAGCCATTTCAAATTTAAAATGCATTTATCAATGCCCAGTGTGTTATCGGTCGCAACTTCGGCAATTATGCCCAGCCAATCCCACACCCACCCCACCCACCCACTTCAAATGCCACCAAAGACCAAATGAGGCTAAGCAGGAACAAAGTGAACACTGCCATCCTTCGCCACTCTGCCAAATGCCCCAATAAAGCCATTTCAACCGCCCACATGATGCTATGCGGTCGACTCTTCGGAGCGTCGCGCGCCCGGATCGTAAGATCCGGCAGTTTACAGTATCCGGGCGGTTATACGGGAGCAGGCATATTTCCCCCATCCCATCCCATCCCCCGACAACAGAGCAGCCAATACACACAGCACATGTGGCGGACATGTGAGAGTTCCACCATGAACCTCGTCCGCCACTCTCATCTCGTCCACCCGCTCGAGAGGTTGTGATCGTCGGACGTGCCATAACCGTTTCGTGTCGTGTCGCCTTTGATTGTTCTGTGCCGTGTCGCCATTGACGTTTTTTCTGTGTTGCCCTGTTCTTTTTTGTGGTGTCTGTTGTGTGCCGTGCCGTGCCGTGCCGCCCTTCCACCACCACACTCATTACTATCTGTGACAAGCTTTTGTTCCCGTGCACGTCACAAACCAAAAAAGAGCACCTCGTCGTCGTTGTGGCTGTGGCTGCCCTCTTGGAGAACCAGTGGCACTGGTCCGGCCACCAGCTGGGAGCCATGAGTAGACGGCACACATATTACTGTGGCGACACGGGTCCGGCCGCCAAAGTGAAATGGATGTGAGTGTGTGTGTGCGTCGGCAATTGTGGCCCTAATGTAGAGCGAGTGGCACTGGTCCGGCCACCAGCTGTGGGCAATGGCGGACAACGACACACCTACTCGAACGGCACAGGTCCGGCCGCCCAAGTGTAATGGGTGTTTGTGTGTGTGTGTCTGAATGGCTGGCGGTAAGTATTTTGAGAGCACTTTTTAATCGTATGTGTGGCTGATGGATTTTTCCTTTTCCAGGACCATAGGGCACTCTGAATGCCATGGCACTGGATCCGGCCACCAACTAAGGACGATGGCGGACACGACACACATAACTCGAACGGCACAGGTCCGGCCGCCCAAGTGTAATGGATGTTTGTGTGTGTGTGTGTATTTCCATTCCAGGTACACATGGCACTCTGAATGCCACGGCACCTGGTTCCAGCAACCAGTTGATGGCAATGGCGGACATGACACACCTACTCGAACGGCACAGGTCCGGCCGCACAAGTGTAATGGATGTTTGTGTGTGTGTGTCTGAATGGCTGGCGGTAAGTATTTTGAGAGCCCTTTTTAATCGTATGTGTGGCTGATGGATTTTTCCTTTTCCAGGACCATAGGGCACTCTGAATGCCATGGCACTGGATCCGGCCACCAACTAAGGACGATGGCGGACACGACACACATAACTCGAACGGCACAGGTCCGGCCGCCCAAGTGTAATGAGGGACTCCATTGAAAGCATCCGAGCGCTCTACGAGCTGGTGGCCATCCAGCTTCATGACGATAGGGCAAAGGCGGTGATCCGTACCCACCAGTCCTCCCAAACTTCGCCGTTGTTTAGGATAGCGGTGGAGGAAAAAAGGAAGCAGGAAAATGGGAAAGCACCGAAAAACAAGAGGAGCAAAGGGGTGGACACCCAGACGAAAACCTGCGCGGTTGGAGTGGATGCGAAAACTCCAACTCCAGG
Organism: Drosophila miranda; assembly: GCF_003369915.1. Taxonomy (NCBI): domain Eukaryota; kingdom Metazoa; phylum Arthropoda; class Insecta; order Diptera; family Drosophilidae; genus Drosophila; species Drosophila miranda. The sequence continues at coordinate 174,573 of NW_022881595.1, forward strand.
AGATAAACCCACAGGGGAGACACCGACGGCGCCTCCGAACAGGGAGTGGAGGAAAGTTGAAAGAAGGCCGAGAGTTAGGAAGCCGAAGCCTTCTAGGGTGATGACGGAGAAGGCACGCCCGGATGATATCATCATAGCGGCGAAAGACCCGAGCAGCTACGCAGAGATTCTGCGAAAGGTAAAAGGAGACGAGAAGCTACAAGGGCTAGGAGAGGCGGTGGCAAGAATCCGCCGCACCCAAAAGGGGGAACTCCTGCTCCAGCTCAGCAAATCAGGAGAGGAAACCTCGTCCTTCCAGAGTCTGGTCGGCGAGTCGCTAGGGGACGCAGCAGAGGTCCGCGTCCTCCAACAGCGAGTCATCGTTGAATGCAGCGACTTGGACGAGGTGACCACCAAGGAGGGGAAAAGGGACGCCCTCATGTCCCAGGTCCAGTTGGCAAACGTGGCACTGGACGACATATCAATAAGGAGAGGGTACGGACAGACGCAGATTGCAACTGTCCGACTTCCGACAGAGGACGCCCAGCTGGTATCTCAGCGGAGGAAGCGGCACGGGAACTGACGCAGAGGATAGCCGACGCATGCGATCAGTCCATGCCAAGGAGGAAGCCGAGGAAGACGAGGAAGACCTTGCTACTGGGGGACGCAGGAAATAGGCGAGCTTAGAAGGGCTTGTCTCCGAGCGCGACGGCGTGCCCAAAGAGCGAGAGGCCGCTACGCCTTTGAAACCAGGCAAGAGGAATTTCGCACGGCAAAACACGGGCTGAAGGTGGCCATCAAGAAGAGTAAGAGCGACTGCTTCCGCCACATATGCGACGAAGCGGAGGTAGACCCCTGGGGTACTGCTTATAAAGTAGTCACCAAAAGGATCAGAGGAATAAGCACTCCTCCCCCGACGTGCCCGCAACTGCTGCATAGGATTGTGACAGCGCTGTTCCCCAGGCACCCGCAGAAGGAAGAAGCTAACCTGGACCAGGAGGAACCACCATACGAGCCAGTATCTACACTGGAGGTCATAAAAGCAACCAGGAGAGTTGGCGACCGGAAGGCACCAGGGCCGGATGGAATACCCAACAAGGCCCTAAAGCTCGCGGTGGCCACCCGACCGGAACCCTTTGCGGAGACTTTCAACAGTTGCCTCAGGGAGGGAACATTCCCAAAACGATGGAAGAGGCAGCGTCTAATTCTGCTGCCCAAAGGCAACGATACGGTCGGCAAGCTGCTTGAAAGAGTGCTGTACAACAGGCTTCTAGAGTTCGTAGAGGAAAAAGAAGCACTCTCAGAGGCGCAATATGGAAATCCCGCTCGACCGTGGACGCCATCATGGCGGTAGTTAGCATCGCAGCGAAGGCCATAGAAGGAACAAGATGGAGGTGGGGCACCAAGGAGTACTGTGCCATCGTGACGCTGGACATCCGAAACGCTTTCAACTCGGCCAACTGGTCAAGGATCGAGACGGCGTTGTACCGAATCGGGGTACCGGTATACCTTCTGAGGATGATCTCCAGTTACTTCTCGGACAGGGTGCTGAGCTACGAGACGGACCAAGGAGAGATAGCGTACGAGGTTACGGCAGGAGTCCCGCAAGGATCAGTCTTGGGGCCGCTCCTGTGGAACCTCATGTACGACAGCGTGCTCAGACTGCAGCTACCCCCAGGTTGCCAGCTAATCGGTTTCGCTGACGACCTGGCCCTAGTCGTTGTAGCTAAGGAGGTCCAGAAAGTCGAATTGGTAGCCAATACAGCTATTGATCTAATTTCTGGATGGATGTGGGAAGCCGGTCTGGATCTGGCTGGCCACAAGACGGAAGCAGTCCTCATCACGAGCAGGAAGAAGACGGAGTACGCCACAGTGCGAGTAGGAGCAGACCTGATAAAATCGCAAGACTCCAAGTATTTGGGAGTGATGTTGGACAACCGCCTAACCTTCCGCTCGCATGTGGAGTATGCTAGCCAGAAGGCAGCGAGGATGCAAGGAGCTCTCTACCGCATGCTTCCAAATGTTGGTAGACCAAAGACTGGATGCCGAAGACTGATGGCAAGCGTAGTGTCTTCCATCCTTCTCTACGCAGCGCCAATCTGGGCGGCAGCGGTCATAAACAACCAAGGCCTGCGAAGGAAGTTAGCTGCTCCATACAGGCTAGCCGCGCTGAGGGTCATCTCGGCTTACAGGACTGTGTCCGAGGACGCAGCACTAGTCCTAGCGGGTATGATACCCGTGGACATACTGGCCAGGGAGATGAGAATAGTGTACGAAACGAGTACGGCGCAGGGAACCATAGGCGGCACGGCGGCCATCCGCAATACAGCGCGACAGGCCTCCATCGAAACATGGCAGGAACGGTGGAATCAGAGCGTCAAAGGGAGGTGGACGCATAAACTGATCAGTAGCGCGAAGGAGTGGATCGGAAGGAGCAGAGGCAACGCGGACTACCACATAACGCAATTCCTAACCGCGCATGGGGGCTATCGTAGCTACCTATATAAGTACAAACACGATACCAGCCCATACTGCCCTACGTGCCCAACCGCAATCGAAGACCCGGAGCATGCACTCTACGGCTGTAAGAGATACGCAGCATGGACGGAGAATATCCCCCCAGCAGAGTTGCTGGTTAGCTTTATGACAGCATCGGAGGATAACTATATATACGTGTACCGTCTCATCAAGCGCATCCAGGATGACCTGAGACGATGCGAGAAAGAGCGGCATGTAGCGGCCTAGAATAGGCCCCCTCCCCGCGAAGCAATACCTAACGGTGATCCCGCGGGGGAAAGAGGTGTGTATGTGTGTGGGGTGGTTTAGTACGTATGACTTGACTAGAGCAAGGAATCGTGCATGCCAATGGCACGGGTCATTGGTATCTCATGAAGATTTCCACTCCTCATGGCGCATCCATGAAAAAAAAAAAAAAAGTGTAATGGGTGTTTGTGTGTGTGTGTCTGTTTTTGGCTATTCTAGCAATCACCAACGCACTGCATTCGATTTGAATTTGTCCGGCCGTATGATTTTGCAAGTGTGTATGGCAGCATTTTTATTCGTTTATGTTTTATTTAATGGCTTTGATGGCGGCAGCGTCCGTTGTTCATTTTTGTTGTGGCATGAGGGTGATATGCATTTGTCATTTAATCCAATGCAGTGGCAGAGATGTGTCCAATTAGTACACAGCGTTCCAGGATATCTGGTTGTCAAGATGGTACCTCATGTTGCGGGCGTAGGCCTTAATGTCATCCATGGAGTCGTCATCTGTCCACATCTCATCGTCATCATTTTCTTCATCCATTTCAGGATCCGTCTCTGGAATGGCGGCTGGCGTTGGCCCTAACGTTTTTTGTGGTGGCTGTGGCGTCCTTCCAGAGTCTGGTCGGCGAGTCGCTAGGGGACGCAGCAGAGGTCCGCGCCCTCCAACAGCGAGTCATCGTTGAATGCAGCGACTTGGACGAGGTGACCACCAAGGAGGAGATAAGGGACGCCCTCATGTCCCAGGTCCAGTTGGCAAACGTGGCACTGGACGACATATCAATAAGGAGAGGGTACGGACAGACGCAGATTGCAACTGTCCGACTTCCGACAGAGGACGCCCGCAGGGCACTCAAAATAGGAGGACTGAAGGTCGGCTGGGTAAGAGGCAGACTTAGGGAAAGGGTCAGCGTCACCAAATGCTTCCGCTGCATGGAGTTCGGCCACATGGCCAGACAGTGTAGGCGCGATGTAGATCGTTCTAAGCTGTGCCGGAGATGCGGGAAGGAGGACCACCTTGCAAAAGACTGCGACAAGGACCCCCAGTGCATGTTCTGCAAGGGAAAGAAGGAAGATTGGAGGCATATCGCAGGAAGCGGCAGGTGCCCCCTCTTTAGACAGGCACTTACAAAGAGGATAGGATGAGGTGCATGCAGCTGAACCTTAACCACTGCGAGGCGGCACAGGCACTACTGAGCCAGGACGCCAGGGAGAGGAAACCGGACGTGGTCATCGTATGCGAACCATACAAACCGGTGCCAGGCAGCGGTTGGGCACAAAGTAAGTGCAGGAAGGCCGCGATCTGGGGCGTCGAGACCCCGCCGCTCGATGTGGATTCGTCAAAGGAGGGCTTTGTAAGAGCTAGACTCAAGGGTGTAACTTTCTACAGTTTTTACGCACCGCCGAGTTAGGACCTGTCGCGTTTCAAAACTATGTTGGAACACATTGCGGAAGACACTCGTGGGAGGACACCCTTTGTCATCGCAGGGGACTTTAATGCGTGGGCCGTCGAATGGGGCAGCAAAGAGACCAACGCAAGAGGGTACTGCCTACTGGAGCAGTTCTCGTCTCTCGACGTCGGACTGGCAAACGACGGGAAAAAGATGACCTTCTGCAGGGCGGGAAGATCCTCAATAATAGATCTGACCTTTCTGAGCAGTTCGCTATGTAGACATTCCACCTGGAGAGTGGGTGACGAATTCACATTTAGCAACCACCAGGCGATACACTTTGAGCTCGGACAGCGCAACAGAGTCCCCAGGAAGCCAAAAACAACGGGGCCAAAGTGGAAGGATAGTCTACTGGACGTCGCAGCCTTCTCGGACTCCTTCAGGCAACACGAGTGGAACCTAGCTGGTATCTCAGCGGAGGAAGAGGCACGGGAACTGACGCAGAGGATAGCCGACGCATGCATTCCAAGTTTTTGTCATGGTTCCATGCTCGCAGAAAACTTTGTAGTGAAACAGATATTTGCCATCAAAGCTATACGCTAACCATCTTAAACTTTACGGACAGCTACCCTACGCTATTCACTCAGACAATACAAGGTTGTAAATAAGACAGATGGGAAAGAAGACAATTGTGGTCAATGTAATGTGTGAGTCCTCCTGGTATTAACTAATCGGAGTCAATCCGATGTACAACACAAGGTGGCCCCACGTTGGGCACCAAAAATAAAGATTTTCTTATTTATTACTAATGTTTAGCCCGATAGTGTCCCGTGAGTGCTATCTGGCGATTGCCTAAGCGCTCTCGGCGATACGCGTCGGTACCCCCGACCCCCGTAGTAATTCTTAGTTCGACAGCGTCCCGTAAGTGCTATCCGGCGATTTCATAGGCATTCTCGGCGATACTTGTCGGTATTTCCGCATAGCAAAGTTCCCCTTTCCGCGTCGTATTAATTCTTAGGCCGACAAGGTCCCGTAAGTACCGTCCGGCGATAGCCTAGGTACTCTCGGCGATACTTGTCGGTATTCCCGCATAGCAAAGCTCCCCTTTCCGCGTCGTAGTAATTCTTAGGCCGACAGGGTCCCGTAAGTACCGTCCGGCGATAGCCTAGGTACTCTCGGCGATACTTGTCGGTATTCCCGCATAGCAAAGTTCCCCTTTCCGCGTCGTAGTAATTCTTAGGCCGACAGGGTCCCGTAAGTACCGTCCGGCGATAGCCTAGGTACTCTCGGCGATACTTGTCGGTATTCCCGCATAGCAAAGTTCCCCTTTCCGCGTCGTAGTAATTCTTAGGCCGACAGGGTCCCGTGAGTACCGTCCGGCGATAGCCTAGGTACTCTCGGCGATACTTGTCGGTATTTCCGCATAGCAAAGTTCCCCTTTCCGCGTCGTAGTAATTCTTAGGCCGACAGGGTCCCGTAAGTACCGTCCGGCGATAGCCTAGGTACTCTCGGCGATACTTGTCGGTATTCCAGCATAGCAAAGTTCCCCTTTCCGCGTCGTAGTAATTCTTAGGCCGACAGGGTCCCGTGAGTACCGTCCGGCGATAGCCTAGGTACTCTCGGCGATACTTGCCGGTATTTCCGCATAGCAAAGTCCCCTTTCCGTGTCATAGTAATTCTTAGGCCGACAGGGTCCCGTAAGTACCGTCCGGCGATAGCCTAGGTTCTCTCGGCGATACTTGTCGGTATTCCCGCATAGCATAGTCCCCCTTTCCGCTTCGTAGTAACTCTCAGGCCGGCGGGGTTCCGTAAGTACTGTCCGGGGATAGCCTAGGTACTCTCGGCGACACCTGTCGGTATTATCGCATAGTAAAGACCTCCGTATTGATTCTGAGTTCGGTGGGGCCCTGAAGGCGCTATTCGGCGATAACCGGAATGTGTTTTCTTTTACAATGGATTGCGTCTTTTCAGTCCGTTCCCGTCCTCGAAACTTATTGGCGTTAATTAAGAATTTTTAACAGTTTAGTTGGGCGGCAAACAAGTTAAGGGGCTCGTTAGTCGCCCGACGTGTCATACCGCGTACAAAAGTGGCCGTGTGTCCATGGCTGGCCAGCATTTCGGTGATGTATTGAGTCTCAATACCCACGCTACAAGGAGTGGAAACAGCAGCCGAGAGAGAGAGCGATCCCAATACCCACGCTACACGAAGGAGAAGCAGCAGCCAGAACAAGAGCCACGAAGAGGGGAATAGTCGGATCTCTCCCACTCCGACCAGTGACGCCGATGTGATCAACAACTCTCCCCGGCCAGCCCGAAGCCAACGCCTACAAGGGAGACCGAGAGAGAGGCCGCCGTCGCGAAACTGAGAGAGAGTTTTTCATTTAAAACAATGGGGGGAGCAACACCGGAACCAGATCCCACAGGAACCACGACGAGCATCACTAGCATTAATACCGACGTCACACGAAGGGGAAATCGCAGCCAAGAGAGAGCCAGGGCTGGAGCGATCCCATACCATTGTCACACGAAGGGGAAATGGTAGCCGAGAGCGATCCCAATACACACGCTACAAGGAGGGGAAACAGCAGCCGAGGAACTCCAGCGCCACCGCTCCTATACGCCATCTACTTATTTGTATATGTACTAAATTCAAATAATACATACCATGGGATGGTAACACTAGTTACAGTAGTGGTAGGTATTCGGTATTTTTTTATGCAAGTATTTTGAGTAAAGAAAGTTAAGATAACACTAGACTTAACATTAAAATGTGTTTTCTTTTACAATGGATTGCGTCTTTTCAGTCCGTTTCCGTCCTTGGAGCGGGCTTCATATAAGTGGCGGCGCAAGGCTGATCCTCATATCAGCATCAGCATAGGCCCTGTAGTTGGCTGGGTGCGTACCGCCGCAACTTTGGCATTTAGCTGGGTGCGGTGGACGAAACCACCGCACTTTACACAGACGAAGCCGCGTTGACAGAAGTTGTTAAACCGCCGCAACTTTTGCATTTAGCTGGGTGCGGTGGACGAAACCACCGCACTTTACACAGACGAAGCCGCGTTGACAGTAGTTGTGTGTGGTTTAAGAAATCTTTGTGTTTTATGATTCTCTTTGTGGTTTGTGATTTGAATATATGTTTAGTGGCGCACAGAATTTTAATTTACATTGGCGAGAAAGAGGAAATAAAGCTTGTCGGTAGTGGTTGGGGCGAGTTGGGAAAATGGCTGCTTGGCTTGGCGTCGGCATTTTAATGTATTCCTTATTGGCGTTAATTAAGAATTTTTAACAGTTTAGTTGGGCGGCAAACAAGTTAAGGGGCTCGTTAGTCGCCCGACGTGTCACACCGCTTCATCTGCCTCGTCGATCATCTGTAACTGTATCTGTATCTGTACAAAGGAGCCTAGAATTTCTTAGATCTGTGTTCTTCTACCATCCTCTACATGGATTGGTTCCACATTAATCCTAAAGATGCACAAATTTTATAGCTTGAACAAAAAAAAAAAAAACATATACAATAATCGCATATCACATATTATGTTTTTTGTGGAGAGGGGGAGGGTTCCAAAGTATTTACACGGTGCAATGTTTGCACGGGTAATATAATGGAGATTCTCTTGGTAAAGATTTTATTCGTAATTTATTCGCCCAACTATCGAGAGAGACTCGCGTGTGCCGTACGATACGATCCATTACGATACGATATCGTCTGTGGGCTATATATGTATGTATATTGATGTGTGCATATGTATGTACAATCCGAAGAAAGGATTACTCTTGTTTTGTTCTCTTTCCTAGATGATAATATCGTATCAGTGGTTCTGGAAGGGGGTGCTTAAACCTACGACGAAAGCTATAATCCAGTGGATGGGTCGGAATAGGTGTCCTGTTCCTCCGCTCAGACATAGACCTCTCCTGTCTTGGCCTCGGGACTGTGTTTGGCGAGGGTTGAGGTAGCACTCGTGGCCGTTGCCGTTGCCGTGGCGCCGCTCTGGGGCAGGGCGATCGTGCCACCGGATGAAGAGTTGTCCACTGTATCCACTGTGGGGGCTCCTGCCTAACGCACCGAGGAGCGCACTGTGGGGTCCTGCAGGTTGAAGCTCAGACTGAAGCTGTTGTTCCGCGAAATGTTGCCGTTGCCGCTTCCGTTCAGGGGCTTCACGGACAGGAGGGCCGTGGTGGTGATGCCGCCGCCGCCGCCCGCCCCCGGCCCCACGGTCATGCCGTTGCTGGAGCCACTGTTGCTGTAGCCGTCCTGCTCCTGGGCCAGGTCCACGATGGACAGGGACGAGGGAAGCGCTGAATGGAGAGCGAGACGGGGATCGTGGTGATGACGTCATTGGGCTCGTAGCCACTGGCCGTTGTCGTGATGGTCGGCAGCTGGGCGTTCGCCGCGATGGGAAGGATGCTCAGGGTCCCCGTGGGAATGGTGTACCCGCCGCCGCTGCTGTTGGCCATCGTGAAGGGAAACGACAGCGTGGTGATGTTCGTGGCAGCGGAGAGGGCTACGGAATCGAGAATCGAAGGGAGAGAGATTGTGGTTGGAGTATCTGAATCTGCATCTGCGGGAGTATCTGTGCCCGGTACTCACTGCTGTGAACTCGCTGTAAATGATGACCACTGCGGGCAGGGTCAACGCCTTGACGCAGCACATGAGGAACCCAAAGAAGAGCCACGCGATCTCCCCGCAGGTGGAGAAGCGGAAGAGCTGCAGGAAGCCGATCGGCTGTGTGGGCTCCAGTCCTGCGGCCACCGGCGCCTCATCCAGGGACTTGCCATGGGTTGTCGTCGTGCCAGAAGCCTCGTCCATCTATCGGTACGACGAAGGACGGAGGAATAGTGTTACTCGAGCCAAGACCCGCGATTTATTCACAGACACGGACAGAGACAGACGGCACGCAAAGGTTAATTCAATTACTGCCACACTCTCAGAGGCATGTATCTGTATCTGTGCCTGTGGCAAGGGTACAGCAGCTACTTTGTATCTTTTGCCATAGTTCTCTCTCATTGACCCGCGGGGTTAACGAGTAATAGAATCTACCGTTTATTATTGGACATTCCAACGCCAATTTGGAGCGATTCGATTCGATTCCCTTTCAGAGGCCCGTACAGAAATCTGTGTGGCGCCATTCGCCCCCTGCCCCCTCTCCTTGTCGTATGATGGATGATCACCTTTTAATTGATTTTCAACACTTTGATCCTTCAGATACTGTATCTATGCACTGATTTCTGCAGAAGATCCGTTACTGCTCACTCGGACCGCCCAAGCGCGACTGCTGGAACACCGTCCGCGGAGCCACCCATTTATGTTGATTCCCCGATGTGGATGCTGGACAGAGTACTCGGGCTTGGGCATGAGTACTCGTGAGTGTATCGTATCAATCGCTCGCTTTGGGGTTCACAATTCTAATTGAACTCCGCTTTCCGCTCTTGGGGTAGGTTCCGCCGAAAGAGGCGCTTCTAATTAACAAAGAGAGCAAAAGAGACATTCTGTAGAGGGTTTTTCTTTTCTTTGCTTTTCTTTTCTTTATTCTTTTTCTTTCATTTGGAGGGTGGAAGGTGCAACAATCTAAAACGGAGGCAGACTCTTGAGCCTCCTGCTGGTGCGCAGCACTAATGGTGCCGGCTGATTTGTACCGGCATTTCCTCCAGCGGGAACGACTTCGGGAGCAGCTACGGGAGCGACTGCGGGAGCGACTCCGACCGACTCGCCTTCATCGTCCGAGCCCCCGAGCATTACGCTGTCCAAAGTAGTGCGGGACGCCCGCAGTGTCATCATGTGCCGGGTGCTGCGTTCGCCCAAGGTGTTGCGCACCTTCAGGCAGCTCTTCTGCGACAGGGTTCTTTTTTTCCGCCCGTACCCAGGGCGAGGACGCGGCGCTTGCACTCGCCGAATGCCACGGCATGGCTGCTGGTGGGCCCGTCGTCCTCATTGCCGGGCCGTTCAAAAATCGTCTCGAGACCGGTGGGCCTCGACTTTGCGATGGTCTGCGATGGCGCCTGAGAACCGGTGGTCGGCGTCAGGCTGGGCTTCTTGGCCAGGCGGCTGGGACTAAGACTGGGCCTGGCGGCGCTCTGGCTCTTGCTCTTGCAGGCGCGCGGCGGCATTTGGCGCCGAACCATAGTCGCGGTTGCCACAGATCCTGTATCCCCCGGTATACTCCCGGCTGAAATGAGACGAAATGAGAAATGCGTTACGACTGTCCGATGGCCGCAGAACCGAGTACTTCCTTTACCTTTAGCTTTGCCATCAAGTTTTTTCTTTGCAGGCATTTCTCGTATCTTTTTCCGGCTTTTCCGTCTCCTGGGTAAACCTTTCGACTTCTCAAACGAGCAACGAGCAACGAGCCTCTTTGGGTTGAGGGCTCTCAGTGCTCCACAGGGGAGGGGCTGAGAGGCTGGGGTGTGAGCCGCCAGCAACCAAGCGCGTTGCTTTATTAATATTTGTGGGCAGTATATGTCTTAATTTAATTTATGTACATTTTTGTGTTTGTTTTACAATTCAACTTTAAACGACACTCAAACACACACTAGTACATTTGATGGCACATTAATTTACAAACATATAATCTGCAGCAACGAAACACTTGTAACCTCGACTAGGCCCGCAGCCAGCAGGGGGGGGGGGGGGGGGAAAGGGAAAAAGAAAAAGAGAGGGACAAAATATTCGGCACTTTGACGGAGGGACTAAACCTCAGACACGTCTCGACTCCACAACGTTCACGACACGACTTTCCATTTGCAAGTGTGTGTGTGTGTGTGGTGTGAGTCAAGAAAGTGAAGTGGGGCCACGCTCAAAAGTATGCTGTCTCTTCTTTGTAATTCTCCCTAACTTAAAATTTGATTTGCAATCCCCTGTGAGTTCGTCAACTTGATGTTTTGTTGGCTGTAATGCGGTATGTGGTCTTCAGTCCCCTCTACTACCCTTGCCGCCTGCTGAGGGCAGACGACTAGGAATGTAGCATGTACATGTGGGCGGGCAGTTTATAGGGGGCGTAGTTGTTTTATGCGAAGACTAGCATTTTTGGCTCAATTTAGGCCGTAGTGGTGGTGTGGCGGCAACTGATGCTGATTTGAAAGTCGATTTGAAAGCGATAATCAATTGTCAGCACCGTTGCCGCCGAAGATTTATCACAGATTGTAATAATTTTGTAGTGGGGTGTCGGAGAACCGCACTAATTACGAAAATAACAATGGGGGGTGGGGGGGGGGGGGGGGGGGGGGGGGGGGAAGAAAGGGTTAAAGAAATGAGATCGAAAATTCAGAAAGTGCAGTGTTGCAACACGTAGTCAATTGAGGAATAGATAAAGAGAAAAGGTAAACAATGCAGGTGCTTTGCGTGGAAAATAAGAGGAAATATACTAAATAAAATGAGACAAGCACTTGCAGATATAACAATACAGATAAGTAGTAGACTGGAGTGAAGACGACGGAAAAACAGGTAATAAAAGAGATGGAACAAAGACGAGACAAAACAGGTACAATTGATTTACGTTTACAATATTACAATAAACATAACAATTTAAAATAATGTCTATATCTTTTTCTATAATTACAGGGAAGACAAGAAACAGCGGAGCATCGGCCGGCATAGCAAAACACAATGCTTGTAAAGACATTGCGTTGCATACCGGCCGACCACGTCGTCCCCCCTGGTCGTCGAAATTGGCGTCGTCCGAAGTCGTCAGAAGAAGGTGCAATTAGCACCTCGTCGTCGTTGTGGCTGTGGCTGCCCTCTTGGAGAACCAGTGGCACTGGTCCGGCCACCAGCTGGGAGCCAGGAGTAGACGGCACACATATTACTGTGGCGACACGGGTCCGGCCGCCAAAGTGAAATGGATGTGAGTGTGTGTGTGCGTCGGCAATTGTGGCCCTAATGTAGAGCGAGTGGCACTGGTCCGGCCACCAACTAAGGACGATGGCGGACACGACACACATAACTCGAACGGCACAGGTCCGGCCGCCCAAGTGTAATGGATGTTTGTGTGTGTGTGTCTGAATGGCTGGCGGTAAGTATTTTGAGAGCCCTTTTTAATCGTATGTGTGGCTGATGGATTTTTCCTTTTCCAGGACCATAGGGCACTCTGAATGCCATGGCACTGGATCCGGCCACCAACTAAGGACGATGGCGGACACGACACACATAACTCGAACGGCACAGGTCCGGCCGCCCAAGTGTAATGGGTGTTTGTGTGTGTGTGTCTGTTTTTGGCTATTCTAGAAATCACCAACGCACTGCATTCGATTTGAATTTGTCAGGCCGTATGTTTTTGCAGGTGTGTATGGCAGCATTTTTATTCGTTTATGTTTTATTTAATGGCTTTGATGGCGGCAGCGTCCGTTGTTCCTTTTTGTTGTGGCATGCGAGTGATATGCATACCTGCCCCGTATGATAAAGATTTTCGCCGTAATGTTTAGCCCGATAGTGTCCCGTGAGTGCTATCCGGCGATTGCCTAAGCGCTCTCGGCGATACGCGTCGGTACCCCCGACCACCGTAGTAATTCTTAGTTCGACAGCGTCCCGTAAGTGCTATCCGGCGATTGCCTAGGCATTCTCGGCGATGCCTGTCGATATCCCCGACCCCCGTAGTAATTCTTAGTTCGGCGGCTTCCCGTAACTGCTATCCGGCGATTGCCTAGGCATTACTTGTCGGTCTTTCCGCATAGCAAAGTTCCCCTTTCCGCGTCGTATTAATTCTTAGGCCGTCCGTGAGTACCGTCCGGCGATAGCCTAGGTACTCTCGGCGATACTTGCCGGTATTTCCGCATAGCAAAGTCCCCTTTCCGCGTCGTAGTAATTCTTAGGCCGACAGGGTCCCGTAAGTACCGTCCGGCGATAGCCTAGGTACTCTCGGCGATACTTGTCGGTATTCCCGCATAGCATAGTCCCCCTTTCCGCTTCGTAGTAACTCTCAGGCCGGCGGGGTCCCGTAAGTACTGTCCGGCGCTAGCCTAGGTACTCTCGGCGACACCTCTCGGTATTATCGCATAGTAAAGACCTCCGTATTGATTCTGAGTTCGGTGGGGCCCTGAAGGCGCTATTCGGCGATAACCGGAATGTTCTCGGTGAAACCAACTGCCCCGTCCTACGCTACGATCGCCCCCGTCCGCGGGACTGCGGCCCCGTCCCCCATCGTCGGTCCGAAATACGGAGTCCCGGCAAATTATAAATATTGCTGTAATTTCGATCCTGGAGTAGACTGAGATATGTACCCCAGCCCAGGATCGCTTCCTTACAAAAGTTAAGGTAACACTAGACTATACATTAACATGTGTTTTCTTTTACAATGGATTGCGTCTTTTCAGTCCGTTCCCGTCCTCGGAGCGGGCTTCATATAAGTGGCGGCGCAAGGCTGATCCTCATATCAGCATCAGCATAGGCCCTGTAGTTGGCTGGGTGCGTACCGCCGCAACTTTGGCATTTAGCTGGGTGCGGTTCATGAAACCACCGCACTTTACACAGACGAAGCCGCGTTGACAGAAGTTGTTAAACCGCCGCAATTTTCGCATTTAGCTGGGTGCGGTGGACGAAACCACCGCACTTTACACAGGCGAAGCCGCGTTGACAGTAGTTGTGAGTGGTTTAAGAAATCTTTGTGTTTTATGATTCTCTTTGTGGTTTGTGATTTGAATATATGTTTAGTGGCGCACAGAATTTTAATTTACATTGGCGAGAAAGATGAAATAAAGCTTGTCGGTAGTGGTTGGGAAGGGGAATGTGAATGTGTGTGGGGCGAGTTGGGAAATTGGCTGCTTGGCTTGGCGTCGGAATTTTAATGTTTTCCTTATTGGCGTTTATTAAGAATTTTTAACAGTTTAGTTGGGCGGCAAACAAGTTAAGGGGCTCGTTAGTCGCCCGACGTGTCATACCGCGTACAAAAGTGGCCGTGTGTCCATGGCTGTGTGTCCATGGCTGGCCAGCATTTCGGTGATGTATTGAGTCTCAATACCCACGCTACAAGGAGTGTAAACAGCAGCCAGAACAAGAGCCACGAGGAGGGGAATAGTCGGATCTCTCCCACTCCGACCAGTGACGCCGATGTGATCAACAACTCTCCCCGGCCAGCCCGAAGCCAACGCCTACAAGGGAGACCGAGAGAGAGGCCGCCGTCGCGAAACTGAGAGAGAGTTTTTCATTTAAAACAATGGGGGAAGCAACACCGGAACCAGATCCCACAGGAACCACGACGAGCATCACTAGCATTAATACCGACATCACACGAAGGGGAAATCGCAGCCAAGAGAGAGCCAGGGCTGGAGCGATCCCATACCTTTGTCACACGAAGGGGAAATGGTAGCCGAGAGCGATCCCAATACCCACGCTACAAGGAGGGGAAACAGCAGCCGAGGAACTCCAGCGCCACCGCTCCTATACGCCATCTACTTATTTGTATATGTACTATGTTTCCGTCCTTGGAGCGGGCTTCATATAAGTGGCGGCGCAAGGCTGATCCTCATATCAGCATCAGCATAGGCCCTGTAGTTGGCTGGGTGCGTATCGCCGCAACTTTGGCATTTAGCTGGGTGCGGTGGAAGAAACCACCGCACTTTACACAGACGAAGCCGCGTTGACAGTAGTTGTGTGTGGTTTAAGAAATCTTTGTGTTTTATGATTCTCTTTGTGGTTTGTGATTTGAATATATGTTTAGTGGCGCACAGAATTTTAATTTACATTGGCGAGAAAGAGGAAATAAAGCTTGTCGGTAGTGGTTGGGAAGGGGAATGTGAATGTGTGTGGGGCGAGTTGGGAAAATGGCTGCTTGGCTTGGCGTCGGCATTTTAATGTATTCCTTATTGGCGTTAATTAAGAATTTTTAACAGTTTAGTTGGGCGGCAAACAAGTTAAGGGGCTCGTTAGTCGCCCGACGTGTCACACCGCTTCATCTGCCTCGTCGATCATCTGTAACTGTATCTGTATCTGTACAAAGGAGCCTAGAATTTCTTAGATCTGTGTTCTTCTACCATCCTCTACATGGATTGGTTCCACATTAATCCTAAAGATGCACAAATTTTATAGCTTGAACAAAACAAAAAAAAACACATACAATAATCGCATATCACATATTATGTTTTTTGTGGAGAGGGGGAGGGGGAGGGTTCCAAAGTATTTACACGGTCCAATGTTTGCACGGGTAATATAATGGAGATTCTCTTGGTAAAGATTTTATTCGTAATTTATTCGCCCAACTATCGAGAAAGACTCGCGTGTGCCGTACGATACGATCCATTACGATACGATATCGTCTGTGGGCTATATATGTATGTATATTGATGTGTGCATATGTATGTACAATCCGAGGAGAGGATTACTCTTGTTTTGTTCTCTTTCCTAGATGATAATATCGTATCAGTGGTTCTGGAAGGGGGTGCTTAAACCTACGACGAAAGCTATAATCCAGTGGATGGGTCGGAATAGGTGTCGTGTTCCTCCGCTCAGACATAGACCTCTCCTGTCTTGGCCTCGGGACTGTGTTTGGCGAGGGTTGAGGTAGCACTCGTGGCCGTTGCCGTTGCCGTGGCGCCGCTCTGGGCAGGGCGATCGTGCCACCGGATGAAGAGTTGTCCACTGTATCCACTGTGGGGGCTCCTGCCGTACGCACCGAGGAGCGCACTGTGGGGTCCTGCAGGTTGAAGCTCAGACTGAAGCTGTTGTTCCGCGAAATGTTGCCGTTGCCGCTGCTGTTCAGGGGCTTCACGGACAGGAGGGTTGTGGTGGTGATGCCGCCGCCGCCGCCCGCACCCGGCCCCACGGTCATGCCGTTGCTGGAGCCACTGTTGCTGTAGCCGTCCTGCTCCTGGGCCAGGTCCACGATGGACAGGGACGAGGGGAAGCGCTGAATGGAGAGCGAGACGGGGATCGGGGTGATGACGTCATTGGGCTCGTAGCCACTGGCCGTTGTCGTGATGTTCGGCAGCTGGGCGTTCGCCGCGATGGGAAGGATGCTCAGGGTCCCCGTGGGAATGGTGTACCCGCCGCCGCTGCTGTTGGCCATCGTGAAGGGAAACGACAGCGTGGTGATGTTCGTGGCAGCGGAGAGGGCTACGGAATCGAGAATCGAAGGGAGAGAGATTGTGGTTGGAGTATCTGAATCTGCATCTGCGGGAGTATCTGTGCTCGGTACTCACTGCTGTGAACTCGCTGTAAATGATGACCACTGCGGGCAGGGTCAACGCCTTGACGCAGCACATGAGGAACCCAAAGAAGAGCCACGCGATCTCCCCGCAGGTGGAGAAGCGGAAGAGCTGCAGGAAGCCGATCGGCTGTGTGGGCTCCAGTCCTGCGGCCACCGGCGCCTCATCCAGGGACTTGCCATCGGTTGTCGTCGTGCCAGAAGCCTCGTCCATGTATCGGTACGACGAAGGACGGAGGAATAGTGTTACTCGAGCCAAGACCCGCGATTTATTCACAGACACGGACAGAGACAGACGGCACGCAAAGGTTAATTCAATTACTGCCACACTCTCAGAGGCATGTATCTGTATCTGTGGCTGTGGCAAGGGTACAGCAGCTACTTTGTATCTTTTGCCATAGTTCTCTCTCATTGACCCGCGGGGTTAACGAGTAATAGAATCTACCGTTTATTATTGGACATTCCAACGCCAATTTGGAGCGATTCGATTCGATTCCCTTTCAGAGGCCCGTACAGAAATATGTGTGGCGCCATTCGCCCCCTGCCCCCTCTCCTTGTCGTGGGATGGATGATCACCTTTTAATTGATTTTCAACACTTTGATCCTTCAGATACTGTATCTATGCACTGATTTCTGCAGAAGATCCGTTACTGCTCACTCGGACCGCCCAAGCGCGACTGCTAGAACACCGTCCGCGGAGCCACCCATTTATGTTGATTCCCCGATGTGGATGCTGGACAGAGTACTCGGGCTTGGGCATGAGTACTCGTGAGTGTATCGTATCAATCGCTCGCTTTGGGGTTCACAATTCTAATTGATCTCCGCTTTCCGCTCTTGGGGTAGGTTCCGCCGAAAGAGGCGCTTCAATTTACAATGAGAGCAAAAGAGCCATTCTGTAGAGGGTTTTTCTTTTCTTTGCTTTTCTTTTCTTTATTCTTTTTCTATCATTTGGAGGGTGGAAGGTGCAACAATCTAAAACGGAGGCAGACTATTGAGCCTCCTGCTGGTGCGCAGCACGAATGGTGCCGGCTGATTTGTACCGGCATTTCCTCCAGCGGGAACGACTTCGGGAGCAGCTACGGGAGCGACTGCGGGAGCGACTCCGAGCCATCATGTGCCGGGTGCTGCGTTCGCCCAAGGTGTTGCGCACCTTCAGGCAGCTCTTCTGCGACAGGGTTCTTTTTTTTCGCCCGTACCCAGGGCGAGGACGCGGCGCTGGCACTCGCCGAATGCCACGGCATGGCTGCTGGTGGGCCCGTCGTCCTCATTGCCGGGCCGTTCGAAAATCGTCTCGAGACCGGTGGGCCTCGACTTTGCGATGGTCTGCGATGGCGCCTGAGAACCGGTGGTCGGCGTCAGGCTGGGCTTCTTGGCCAGGCGGCTGGGACTAAGACTGGACCTGGCGGCGCTCTGGCTCTTGCTCTTGCAGGCGCGCGGCGGCATTTGGCACCGAACCATAGTCGCGGTTGCCACAGATCCTGTATCCCCCGGTATACTCCCGGCTAAAATGAGACGAAATGAGAAATGAGTTACGACTGTCCGATGGCCGCAGAACCGAGTACTTCCTTTACCTTTAGCTTTGCCTTCAAGTTTTTTCTTTGCAGGCATTTCTCGTATCTTTTTCCGGCTTTTCCGTCTCCTGGGTAAACCTTTCGACTTCTCAAACGAGCAACGAGCCTCTTTGGGTTGAGGGCTCTCAGTGCTCCACAGGGGAGGGGCTGAGAGGCTGGGGTGTGAGCCGCCAGCAACCAAGCGCGTTGCTTTATTAATATTTGTGGGCAGTATATGTCTTAATTTAATTTATGTACATTTTTGTGTTTGTTTTACAATTCAACTTTAAACGACACTCAAACACACACTAGTACATTTGATGGCACATTAATTTACAAACATATAATCTGCAGCAACGAAACACTTGTAACCTCGACTAGGCCCGCAGCCAGCAGGGGGGGGGGGGGGGAAAGGGAAAAAGAAAAAGAAAAAGAGAGGGACAAAATATTCGGCACTTTGACTCCACAACGTTCACGACACGACTTTCCATTTGTAAGTGTGTGTGTGTGTGTGGTGTGAGTCAAGAAAGTGAAGTGGGGCCACGCTCAAAAGTATGCTGTCTCTTCTTTGTAATTCTCCCTAACTTAAAATTTGATTTGCAATCCCCTGTGAGTTCGTCAACTTGATGTTTTGTTGGCTGTAATGCGGTATGTGGTCTTCAGTCCCCTCTACTACCCTTGCCGCCTGCTGAGGGCAGACGACTAGGAATGTAGCATGTACATGTGGTCGGGCAGTTTATAGGGGGCTTAGTTGTTTTATGCGAAGACTAGCATTTTTGGCTCAATTTAGGCCGTAGTGGTGGTGTGGCGGCAACTGATGCTGATTTGAAAGTCGATTTGAAACCGATAATCAATTGTCAGCACCGTTGCCGCCGAAGGTTTATCACAGATTGTAATAATTTTGTAGTGGGGTGTCGGAGAACCGCACTAATTACGAAAATAACAATGGGTGGGGGGGGGGGGGGGGGGGAAGAAGGGGTTAAAGAAATGAGATCGAAAATTTAGAAAGTGCAGTGTTGCAACACGTAGTCAATTGAGGAATAGATAAAGAGAAAAGGTAAACAATGCAGGTGCTTTGCGTGGAAAATAAGAGGAAATATACTAAATAAAAAGAGACAAGCACTTGCAGAAATAACAATACAGATAAGTTGTAGACTGGAGTGAAGACGACGGAAAAACAGGTAATAAAAGAGATACCACACTGGAACAAAGACGAGACAAAACAGGTACAATTGATTTACGTTTACAATTTTACAATAAACATAACAATTTAAAATAATGTCTATATCTTTTTTTTCTATAATTACAGGGAAGACAAGAAACAGCGGAGCATCGGCCGGCATAGCAAAACACAATGCTTGTAAAGACATTGCGTTGCATACCGGCCGACCCCGTCGTCCCCCCTGGTCGTCGAAATTGGCGTCGTCCGAAGTCGTCAGAAGTAGGTGCAATTAGCACCTCGTCGTCGTTGTGGCTGGCACTGGTCCGGCCACCAGCTGGGAGCCAGGAGTAGACGGCACACATATTACTGTGGCGACACGGGTCCGGCCGCCAAAGTGAAATGGATGTGAGTGTGGGTGTGCGTCGGCAATTGTGGCCCTAATGTAGAGCGAGTGGCACTGGTCCGTCCACCAACTAAGGACGATGGCGGACACGACACACATAACTCGAACGGCACAGGTCCGGCCGCCCAAGTGGCATGGATGTTTGTGTGTGTGTGTCTGAATGGCTGGCGGTAAGTATTTTGAGAGCCCTTTTTAATCGTATGTGTGGCTGATGGATTTTTCCTTTTCCAGGACCATAGGGCACTCTGAATGCCATGGCACTGGATCCGGCCACCAACTAAGGACGATGGCGGACACGACACACATAACTCGAACGGCACAGGTCCGGCCGCCCAAGTGTAATGGGTGTTTGTGTGTGTGTGTCTGTTTTTGGCTATTCTAGCAATCACCAACGCACTGCATTCGATTTGAATTTGTCAGGCCGTATGATTTTGCAAGTGTGTTTGGCAGCATTTTTATTCGTTTATGTTTTATTTAATGGCTTTGATGGCGGCAGCGTCCGTTGTTCATTTTTGTTGTGTCATGCGAGTGATATGCATACCTGCCGCGTATGATAAAGATTTTCGCCGTAATGTTTAGCCCGATAGTGTCCCGTGAGTGCTATCCGGCGATTGCCTAAGCGCTCTCGGCGATACGCGTCGGTACCCCCGACCCCCGTAGTAATTCTTAGTTCGACAGCGTCCCGTAAGTGCTATCCGGCGATTGCCTAGGCATTCTCGGCGATGCCTGTCGATATCCCCGACCCCCGTAGTAATTCTTAGTTCGGCGGCGTCCGCGGGACTGCGGCCCCGTCCCCCATCGTCGGTCCGAAATACGGAGTCCCGGCAATTATAAATATTGCTGTAATTTCGACCCTGGAGTAGACTGAGATATGTACCCCAGCCCAGGATCGCTTCCTTACAAAAGTTAAGGTAACACTAGACTTAACATTAACATGTGTTTTCCAGGACCATAGGGCACTCTGAATGCCATGGCACTGGATCCGGCCACCAACTAAGGACGATGGCGGACACGACACACATAACTCGAACGGCACAGGTCCGGCCGCCAAGTGTAATGGGTGTTTGTGTGTGTGTGTCTGTTTTTGGCTATTCTAGCAATCACCAACGCACTGCATTCGATTTGAATTTGTCAGGCCGTATGATTTTGCAAGTGTGTATGGCAGCATTTTTATTCGTTTATGTTTTATTTAATGGCTTTGATGGCGGTGGGGCCCTGAAGGCGCTATTCGGCGATAACCGGAGTGTTCTCGGTGAAACCAACTGCCCCGTCCCACGCTACGATCGCCCCCGTCCGCGGGACTGCGGCCCCGTCCCCCATCGTCGGTCCGAAATACGGAGTCCCGGCAAATTATTGCTGTAATTTCGACCCTGGAGTAGACTGAGATATGTACCCCAGCCCAGGATCGCTTCCTTACAAAAGTTAAGGTAACACTAGACTTAACATTAACATGTGTTTTCTTTTAAAATGGATTGCGTCTTTTCAGTCCGTTCCCGTCCTCGGAGTGGGCTTCATATAAGTGGCGGCGCAAGGCTGATCCTCATATCAGCATCAGCATAGGCCCTGTAGTTGGCTGGGTGCGTACCGCCGCAACTTTGGCATTTAGCTGGGTGCGGTGGACGAAACCACCGCACTTTACACAGACGAAGCCGCGTTGACAGAAGTTGTTAAACCGCTGCAACTTTGGCATTTAGCTGGGTGCGGTGGACGAAACCACCGCACTTTACACAGACGAAGGGGAATGTGAATGTGTGTGGGGCGAGTTGGGAAAATGGCTGCTTGGCTTGCCGTCGGCATTTTAATGTTTTCCTTATTGGCGTTAATTAAGAATTTATAACAGTTTAGTTGGGCGGCAAACAAGTTAAGGGGCTCGTTAGTCGCCCGACGTGTCACACCGCTTCATCTGCCTCGTCGATCATCTGTAACTGTATCTGTATCTGTACAAAGGAGCCTAGAATTTCTTAGATCTGTGTTCTTCTACCATCCTCTACATGGATTGGTTCCACATTAATCCTAAAGATGCACAAATTTTATAGCTGGAACAAAAAAAAAAAAAAACACATACAATAATCGCATATCACATATTATGTTTTTTGTGGAGAGGGGGAGGGGGAGGGTTCCAAAGTATTTACACGGTCCAATGTTTGCACGGGTAATATAATGGAGATTCTCTTGGTAAAGATTTTATTCGTAATTTATTCGCCCAACTATCGAGAAAGACTCGCGTGTGCCGTACGATACGATCCATTACGATACGATATCGTCTGTGGGCTATATATGTATGTATATTGATGTGTGCATATGTATGTACAATCCGAAGAGAGGATTACTCTTGTTTTGTTCTCTTTCCTAGATGATAATATCGTATCAGTGGTTCTGGAAGGGGGTGCTTAAACCTACGACGAAAGCTATAATCCAGTGGATGGGTCGGAATAGGTGTCCTGTTCCTCCGCTCAGACATAGACCTCTCCTGTCTTGGCCTCGGGACTGTGTTTGGCGAGGGTTGAGGTAGCACTCGTGGCCGTTGCCGTTGCCGTGGCGCCGCTCTGGGGCAGGGCGATCGTGCCACCGGATGAAGAGTTGTCCACTGTATCCACTGTGGGGGCTCCTGCCGAACGCACCGAGGAGCGCACTGTGGGGTCCTGCAGGTTGAAGCTCAGACTGAAGCTGTTGTTCCGCGAAATGTTGCCGTTGCCGCTGCCGTTCAGGGGCTTCACGGACAGGAGGGCCGTGGTGGTGATGCCGCCGCCGCCGCCCGCACCCGGCCCCACGGTCATGCCGTTGCTGGAGCCATTGTTGCTGTAGCCGTCCTGCTCCTGGGCCAGGTCCACGATGGACAGGGACGAGGGAAAGCGCTGAATGGAGAGCGAGACGGGGATCGTGGGGATGACGTCATTGGGCTCGTAGCCACTGGCCGTTGTCGTGATGGTCGGCAGCTGGGCGTTCGCCGCGATGGGAAGGATGCTCAGGGTCCCCGTGGGAATGGTGTACCCGCCGCCGCTGCTGTTGGCCATCGTGAAGGGAAACGACAGCGTGGTGATGTTCGTGGCAGCGGAGAGGGCTACGGAATCGAGAATCGAAGGGAGAGAGATTGTGGTTGGAGTATCTGAATCTGCATCTGCGGGAGTATCTGTGCCCGGTACTCACTGCTGTGAACTCGCTGTAAATGATGACCACTGCGGGCAGGGTCAACGCCTTGACGCAGCACATGAGGAACCCAAAGAAGAGCCACGCGATCTCCCCGCAGGTGGAGAAGCGGAAGAGCTGCAGGAAGCCGATCGGCTGGGTGGGCTCCAGTCCTGCGGCCACCGGCGCCTCATACAGGGACTTGCCATCGGCTGTCGGCGTGCCAGAAGCCTCGTCCATGTATCGGTACGACGAAGGACGGAGGAATAGTGTTACTCGAGCCAAGACCCGCGATTTATTCACAGACACGGACAGAGACAGACGGCACGCAAAGGTTAATTCAATTACTGCCACACTCTCAGAGGCATGTATCTGTATCTGTGGCTGTGGCAAGGCTACAGCAGCTACTTTGTATCTTTTGCCATAGTTCTCTCTCATTGACCCGCGGGGCTAACGAGTAATAGAATCTACCGTTTATTATTGGACATTCCAACGCCAATTTGGAGCGATTCGATTCCCTTTCAGAGGCCCGTACAGAAATCTGTGTGGCGCCATTCGCCCCCTGCCCCTCTCCTTGTCGTGGGATGGATGATCACCTTTTAATTGATTTTCAACACTTTGATCCTTCAGATACTGTATCTATGCACTGATTTCTGCAGAAGATCCGTTACTGCTCACTCGGACCGCCCAAGCGCACCGTCCGCGGAGCCACCCATTTATGTGGATTCCCCGATGTGGATGCTGGACAGAGTACTCGGGCTTGGGCATGAGTACTCGTGAGTGTATCGTATCAATCGCTCGCTTTGGGGTTCACAATTCTAATTGATCTCCGCTTTCCGCTCTTGGGGTAGGTTCCGCCGAAAGAGGCGCTTCAATTTACAATGAGAGCAAAAGAGACATTCTGTAGAGGGTTTTTCTTTTCTTTGCTTTTCTTTTCTTTATTCTTTTTCTTTCATTTGGAGGGTGGAAGGTGCAACAATCTAAAACGGAGGCAGACTCTTGAGCCTCCTGCTTGTGCGCAGCACGAATGGTGCCGGCTGATTTGTACCGGCATTTCCTCCAGCGGGAACGACTTCGGGAGCAGCTACGGAGCGACTGCGGGAGCGACTCCGACCGACTCGCCTTCATCGTCCGATGCATTACGCTGTCCAAAGTAGTGCGGACGCCCGCAGTGTCATCATGTGCCGGGTGCTGCGTTCGCCCAAGGTGTTGCGCACCTTCAGGCAGCTCTTCTGCGACAGGGTTCTTTTTTTTTCGCCCGTACCCAGGGCGAGGACGCGGCGCTGGCACTCGCCGAATGCCACGGCATGGCTGCTGGTGGGCCCGTCGTCCTCATTGCCGGGCCGTTCAAAAATCGTCTCGAGACCGGTGGGCCTCGACTTTGCGATGGTCTGCGATGGCGCCTGAGAACCGGTGGTCGGCGTCAGGCTGGGCTTCTTGGCCAGGCCAAGGGAAAAGAGAGGGACAAAATATTCGGCACTTTGACGGAGGGACTAAAACCTCAGACACGTCTCGACTCCACAACGTTCACGACACGACTTTCCATTTGCAAGTGTGTGTGTGTGTGTGGTGTGAGTCAAGAAAGTGAAGTGGGGCCACGCTCAAAAGTATGCTGTCTCTTCTTTGTAATTCTCCCTAACTTAAAATTTGATTTGCAATCCCCTGTGAGTTCGTCAACTTGATGTTTTGTTGGCTGTAATGCGGTATGTGGTCTTCAGTCCCCTCTACTACCCTTGCCGCCTGCTGAGGGCAGACGGCTAGGAATGTAGCATGTACATGTGGGCGGCAGTTTATAGGGGGCGTAGTTGTTTTATGCGAAGACTAGCATTTTTGGCTCAATTTAGGCCGTAGTGGTGGTGTGGCGGCAACTGATGCCGATTTGAAAGTCGATTTGAAACGATAATCAATTGTCAGCACCGTTGCCGCCGAAGATTTTATCACAGATTGTAATAATTTTGTAGTGGGGTGTCGGAGAACCGCACTAATTACGAAAATAACAATGGGTGGTGGGGGGGGGGGGGGGGGGTCGAAGAAGGGTTAAAGAAATGAGATCGAAAATTCAGAAGTGCAGTGTTGCAACACGTAGTCAATTGAGGAATAGATAAAGAGAAAAGATAAACAATGCAGGTGCTTTGCGTGGAAAATAAGAGGAAATATACTAAATAAAAAGAGACAAGCACTTGCAGAAATAACAATACAGATAAGTAGTAGACTGGAGTGAAGACGACGGAAAAACAGGTAATAAAAGAGATACTACACTGGAACAAAGACGAGACAAAACAGGTACAATTGATTTACGTTTACAATATTACAATAAACATAACAATTTAAAATAATGTCTATATCTTTTTTCTATAATTACAGGGAAGACAAGAACAGCGGAGCATCGGCCGGCATAGCAAAACATAATGCTTGTAAAGACATTGCGTTGCATACCGGCCGACCCGTCGTCCCCCTGGTCGTCGAAATTGGCGTCGTCAGACGTAGGTGCAATTAGCACCTCGTCGTCGTTGTGGCTGTGGCTGCCCTCTTGGAGAACCAGTAGCACTGGTCCGGCCACCAGCTGGGAGCCAGGAGTAGACGGCACACATATTACTGTGGCGACACGGGTCCGGCCGCCAAAGTGAAATGGATGTGAGTGTGTGTGTGCGTCGGCAATTGTGGCACTAATGTAGCACAACTAAGGACGATGGCGGACACGACACACATAGCTCGAACGGCACAGGTCCGGCCGCCAAGTGTAATGGATGTTTGTGTGTGTGTGTCTGAATGGCTGGCGTAAGTATTTTGAGAGCCCTTTTTAATCGTATGTGTGGCTTGATGGATTTTTCCTTTTCCAGGACCATAGGGCACTCTGAATGCCATGGCACTGGATCCGGCACCAACTAAGGACGATGGCGGACACGACACACATAACTCGAACGGCACAGGTCCGGCCGCCCAAGTGTAATGGGTGTTTGTGTGTGTGTGTCTGTTTTTGGCTATTCTAGCAATCACCAACGCACTGCATTCGATTTGAATTTGTCAGGCCGTATGATTTTGCAAGTGTGTATGGCAGCATTTTTATTCGTTTATGTTTTATTTAATGGCTTTGATGGCGGCAGCGTCCGTTGTTCATTTTTGTTGTGGCATGCGAGTGATATGCATACCTGCCGCGTATGATAAAGATTTTCGCCGTAATGTTTAGGCCGATAGTGTCCCGTGAGTGCTATCCGGCGATTGCCTAAGCGCTCTCGGCGATACGCGTCGGTACCCCGACCCCCCGTAGTAATTCTTAGTTCGACAGCGTCCGTAAGTGCTATCCGGCGATTGCCTAGGCATTCTCGGCGATGCCTGTCGATATCCCCGACTCCCGTAGTAATTCTTAGTTCGGCGGCGTCCCGTAACTGCTATCCGGCGATTGCAAGGCATTCTCGGCGATACTTGTCGGTATTCCCGCATAGCAAAAGTTCCCCTTTCCGCGTCGTAGTAATTCTTAGGCCGACAGGGTCCCGTAAGTACCGTCCGGCGATAGCCTAGGTACTCTCGGCGATACTTGTCGGTATT